>NC_048438.1:7275677-7374970 GCF_004353265.1 Vitis riparia | reverse complement strand
TGGCACTAGAGTGAAATTTTGGAAGGACTTGTGGTGCGGAAATCAAGCTTTGGAAGAAGCTTCCCCATCTGTTTAATCTTTCCGTCAACAAAGAAGGCTGGGTAGCTGAGGCTTGGGAGGAAGATGAAGTTGGGGGGAAGCTGGGGACTTCGTTTTAACAGGCACCTTAATGATTGGGAGGTGGGAGAAGTAGAAAGCTTATTATGTAAGCTTCATCCTTTGACCATTAGAAGAGTGTAGAGGACTTACTCCGGTGGAAAGAGAACAAGAATGGACGTTTTCTGTCAAGTCTTTTACAGTTCACTTTCAAGGGACACCAAGCCCCCTTCCCGGCTAGAACTATTTGGACGCCTTGGGTTCCAATTAGGGCTAGCTTCTTTGGGTGGGAGGCGGCTTGGAACAGGCTCCTCACCACTGACCGCCTGAAGAGATTTGGTTGGAGCATTCCCAACAGATGTTTTATGTGTAAACAAGAGGAGGAAACCACAGATCACCTTCTTCTATTCTGTGAAAAAGCTAGAATGTTATGGCTTTTGATTTTCTCCCTTTTTGGGGTGCAATGGGTGATGCACTCCTCTGTGAAAAGAAACCTCCTGGTTGGCATGGTTCTTTTGTGGGCAAGAAAAGAGAGAAAGCTTGGAGAGCTGCCCCCTTCTGCCTAATGTGGACCATTTGGAAAGAAAGGAATAGAAGGGCTTTCGACGATATTGAGAGGAACGATCAAGATATTAAATCCATTTTTTGTACACTTTTGTGAATTGGGTTAGGGTATACATAGAGGATCATACATTGTCTTTGATAGATTTCGTTGACTGGCTAGCCACCAAGTAAGGGTCAGGCTTGCTCGTCCTTTTGTTTTTTGCTGATTTGTACTTGGTATACTACGTGTATACCCTTCTCTAGCCTTTTGGCTCTTAATGAATTTTCTTTACCTATCAAAAAAAAAAATAAATTTAGTCGGGGAGAAAAGAACAAAATCAAATCTGATATATTAGACGAAATTATGAAGAAAGATTTGATAGTGAATAATCTTAAAGAAGTCAATGACCATGCTCTCGCATTTGTGGTGGCTAAAGACAAGGGCACATGAGTGAGGGATGACATGAGTCTTTCAAGATCCTCAATCTCCAATTTATAAGGTTGCGATGGAAATTAAGATTATAAGAAAAAGAAGAAGAGTGGCCAAGGATAGTAGAAAAGTTTCTCTTCTTTCTTTAGTCTTTAATTAGTCAAGGAGATTTGGCATTTAATATTGAAGAGACCCTAGTCTATGGTTACTTGGTTGTCTCAAGCATGTGGGCTTGTTTCTGGGCCATCCCCTGCAGGATATTATTTCCAATAAGAGTCTTATATAAAAGCACCAATGGTTGGGCCCAGATGTGGTCTGTTCAACATGATAAAAGGGTGAAATTAAGCATCCTTGTTATGTTTTACAAGTATTAGAAAATAGTGATGGTTTGGGTTCATTGTATATTTTGTTCTATTGAAAATGGTATCTCAAGGAGGCCTCAGTGATCAGTTAGCCTGAGATGTTGCATGTAGGCAAGTTCATATTGAAATGAGAGTCTGGGTCCTATCGGGTACTAGTAGGGTTTTGGTTTGCACAATGTTGGTAATGCTTTATGGCATGACAACCTTGATGCAGAAATAAAAAAGTGGTTGTTTAATTTATGTTTTGGGATCCATGTTTCTTGATATATGTTCATTAATTGATTTCTACATCAGTCTACAGCACATGAATCTTTACAACTGGTTATAAATCCTTGTCATGTTTTGGTAACAATTGCAGATATATGTGACAAGATAGTGGAGAGCTTGTGCAGCAAACGTAAGAACCAGCTTCTGCTGCGCTCTCTCTCTGCTGGAGAATCTTCCTTTCTTGAGAGTGATAACACTAATGATGAACTGGATTTAAGGATAGCAAGTGTTCTTCAAAGTACAGGGCACTGTTATGAAGGTGGCTTTTGGGCTGACTCTGCAAAGGATAACCTGTCAGATGGGAAAAGGCATGTTGCCATTGTTACAACTGCTAGCCTTCCTTGGATGACTGGAACAGCCGTAAATCCACTGTTTCGGGCAGCATATTTAGCAAGCTATGCAAAACAGAATGTTACCTTGTTGGTTCCGTGGCTTTGTAAGAAAGACCAAGAACTAGTTTATCCCAACAGTCTCACTTTTAGTTCACCAGAAGAGCAGGAGGTTTACATTCGTAACTGGCTTGAGGAAAGGGTTGGTTTTAAGGCTGATTTCAAGATCTCCTTTTATCCAGGAAAGGTAGTTATTTGATGAACTGGATTCTTCACTCTCTTGTTAATCATTATGGTCAATAAATGACATATTTGTTCTTGTTGTTTCTTAGTTTTCAAAATCTAGGCGGAGTATTATACCTGCTGGAGATACTTCTCAGTTTATTCCATCAAGGGATGCTGATATTGCAATCCTGGAAGAACCAGAACATCTAAACTGGTACCATCATGGAAAGCGTTGGACTGATAAATTTAATCATGTGGTTGGTGTTGTTCACACAAATTACTTAGAATATATCAAGAGAGAGAAGAACGGGGCTCTCCAAGCTTTCTTTGTGAAACACATAAATAATTGGGTTGCAAGAGCATACTGCCACAAGGTAACTGTCTATTATGTGCATATTCTGATCTGATGATTGGTGATGTTCTTTCTCCATTTTGTGTGTTTTATAGCATGGTCTGTCTGTAACTAGTTCAATATTGGGAGATGGTCTAAGTAATTTTTCCAACAGTTTTACCTTTGAATTCAAACATATGGGACCTTTTCATATTCATTAACTAAATTGCATCTGATCTCTATCCAGGTTCTTCGCCTTTCTGCTGCTACCCAGGACTTACCCAAGTCTGTAATTTGCAATGTTCACGGTGTGAACCCCAAGTTTCTGAAAATTGGAGAGAAACTGGCAGAAGAAAGGAACTTGGGCAGCGGCCTTCTCAAAGGGCGCATATTTCTTGGTAAGATGGTCTGGGCAAAGGGATACAGGGAGTTGATAGATTTGTTATCAGAACACAAGAATGACCTTGATGGCTTTAACTTGGATGTGTTTGGGAATGGAGAGGATGCACATGAAGTTCAGACTGCCGCTAAAAGGTTGCATCTGAATCTCAATTTTATGAAAGGGAGAGACCATGCAGATGATTCACTTCATGGGTAAGGATCCTCAAGGAGCCCAATTCACCGTGTTTTTTTTTGCCTGAAAATTATTCCCTGAAAAGAAAATAGTATTTTGAACAAGTTTCAATTGATGATTGATGTATTTTGAAAAGTGATTTATATATATTTTTGAAAAAGTCTAAAGCTTTTAATCAGATTAACTCAAGAAGTCTGTTGCTGAGAAAGCAGACTGAAATATTTCTCCTGGGAATAATGTAGTTCCATATAAATGATTGTGAACAAATGAACCTTGCTGATTGTTCACATCTTTCTTTTTCCTTGCAGTTACAAAGTCTTCATAAATCCCAGTGTCAGCGATGTGCTCTGCACAGCTACAGCTGAGGCCCTTGCTATGGGTAAGTTTGTAATATGTGCAGACCACCCATCCAATGAGTTCTTTAGTTCATATCCCAATTGTTTGACTTACAAGACATCTGACGATTTTGTTGCTAAAGTGAAAGAAGCATTGGCTAATGAGCCACAGCCTCTTACTCCTGAGCAAAGATATAACTTATCTTGGGAGGCCGCCACCAGAGATTTATGGAGTATTCTGATCTTGACAGAGTCTTGAATAATAAGGATGATGCACAATTGAGCAAAAGTTATGGGAAGTTGATCACGAGATCAGTTTCGATGCCAACCCTCTCGGGATGGTTGATGGAGGGTTGGCATTTGCCCACTACTGTCTTACTGGGAATGAGCTCCTTAGGCTGTGTACTGGGGCAATACCTGGGACACGAGACTATGACAAACAACACTGTAGAGATTTACATCTCTTGCCTCCTCAGGTAGAAAATCCAATATATGGCTGGTAAATAGGTTATAATCAACCTGTAACGACCATTCTGTATAGTAATTGACCGTGCTTGTTAGTTCAAGGGTTTCTTTGTTTTCCTCATTAATGATAATTTTCTTTCGTAGCACGCACCTTCTTCATACAGCCAAAATCCAAGTTTTGTTGCGTTCTCTAGTAATTATGTAAGATGACATTCAAAAGTATATAATTTCATGTTTGGGAGATGGGATGTGTACAGTTATAGGTAAGTTATGCTAATCACCATATGTTGCCCAAGCTGTAAAAAGCACATTGTATCTTTCCTTGGCTCTTACTGTGTTCTTGTACCATCTTTGGAGCCCCTGTCGTTTGCTTGTGGTATCCATCCTTGGCTCTGCGGTGTTCTTGATGTTATGGCCCTTGGTGAGATTAATAAGCATCTATATAGATTGTCTGTACAGGTCTAAATCTTTTGCTGTTGCTCTTCTTGATAACAAGTTGCTTCAGTCTAATATACTTGGGGATTTTAGTCTGACTAAAGAACTTTGAATGATATACTAATTAAAAAAACAATGTTATTCTATATTTCTTATGTGATGATCATGATTTATGCACCACTTTCAACATCCTCTGATAGACCTAATTATACTGTGTGATTATTCCCAATAATAAGGTTGAATCTAAGTAATGCAAAGTGTTGAATAAAGAGAAGCAACTCTCAAAAAGAGCATTCTAGAAATCATAATCATCTCAATTCATGCATGAAGTCCACGAAGCATTGTATTTTAAATTGTGATATCTGCAGCTTTAAGAGTTAATTTTAGATTTGTATTTTTCATTTTTTATAACATAAGTCAAATTGATTCCATAAACCCATACATAATGTTCTTGTATGAGGGATTACATTTTTCTTGTGTCTTGTTAAAATATGGTATCAAAGCCCACGCTTATGGGACGTCATGCGTTTGAATATTTCTCCCAATTTATAGGAAGGTTGTCACAGCTAACACCTGAAGAAGTCGGCTTGATCTTTTAGGTCAATTGTTAGCAGCTTAACAGGGGAGAGAAGCCATGGTCCGACCGCTAAGTAAAATATGAGTAAAACATGCATTTAAAAGCTTTAATGCACATGTTTAAAAGAAATACCTCCAGCTTGAAATATTTCCATTTTAATGTCATATTATTCTGCTTAATTTTTTGAAAAAAAATAAAAAAAATCATACTTTGTCGAGAAGAAAAATTGTTTGAGCACATCTGATATCCTTTGCATATCAAGAGTACTTCTCAAGGTTTGTCCTCAGTGACAAAATTTCACTGGGGGAGATTGTGAAATGCAATCCTAAAGAAAAATATCACCGTTCCCAGCCTCCAATTATTTCAATGCGTCAGCCATATCAGAGTGATTAGGTTTCCTGCACTTTCTTCGTAGAAAATTCACATATGACATGAAAGCATCCTTTGTTCTTTTCTGCAGAGTAAAAATGATAATTTAAGCAAAAAGTAGATGATGATCCTTCGTTTTTAAGATTGCTTTGGTCATTCTTGTTGTGTTGCTTTATTTATTTAGATTATCTGTTGTAGAGGATACCCGCATACTTTCCTGTCAAAGTGAACACATTCTCATATTGAAATCATCTTGACCTAACATATTTCATGCAAATCACCATAACAAAGAGAGAATTTTAAGGTTAGGGGGGAAGAAAAAACCAAGAATCTCATGCAGAACAGGAAGATGTGTACTGGGTTCACCCTTGTTGATCGTGTGTGTGGTTCACGTGTGGCCCTACTATTCTAATGTACGGAAAGCTAGTGTCTAGATTATATACTTAAATTTCTGTCTTCTTTAAGCATGTGATCCCCATTTGCCTGGAATAGTGACTCTTCAACAGGTTTAAGAGTTTTTAATTCATATTCAAATGGAGAAAAGGAGTCTTCTCTGTGATTAAGAGCTTGTAGGTATAGCTTGAAATGTTTAAAAGTCGAGGCATACCTCAGCACTGAACCCACACAAACCAACCACCAAAAGAAAAAACAATATTAAGATAGATATAAAAGCTTGGACTAGATAAACCAAGAATCATTAAAAAGAGGGAGAAATGATGACCTGTTGATTGGGGAATGATGCATATTTGGCTTTGAGAATTATTAAAATTTGCTTACTTTCAGGTGCATATCATTAGTGCTATGGAAACTTTCCAAAAGCTTCACATGTCATCAGGCTTAAAAAATGAACTTGAACTTAGTGATGCGTATATCAAAAGAAGTGGTACATGAGTAGGAATAGATGAAATTATTAAACTGATAAACATGAAATGGAATTGAAGATACACTCAAACATACTCATTTTTAATATGTCTAGGAAGCAATGATGCATTATGCTGCTGTATGGACTCTCTTTGTTTTCAATCTGTTCAAGAAATGATAGATACAGGTGAAAAACATGAGACTTGAAACACACCCGGCGATTTATTCATTTATTTTTGTGTTCATTTAGTATTTTTTTTCCTCAATATGTGTATCTAGAATTCCTTCTCTTTAGTCACAGACAAAGAATAGAATGGTACTTGGGCTCAATTTTATTCCTAGTTCCTTCCTTTCCTTTCTTCCCATTTTATTACAGGGTAGACATAGAGGTGCCTCTGTGATCAACTTCGAGTACTCTCTGGAGTTAGTAGGTTGAGTGGATGGTGACTTGTAGTTGTAAATTAAATAAACTTCATCTCATTGATTTTATATATTAACATTGATGGCAAAAACTGTTGGTTGCTTTTCTCCTATAGTTTTCTCATAGGCTGAACAGCCAAACCAATTAGAACCAAAAAAGTTGAGTGCGAATACAGTTGGCCTGGATGTAACTTTGGAGAAATCTGTGAAAGAAGCCAAGTGTTTTTGAATTTACAAGTAGCCATTTACAATACCCACCATACCTTAGGCTATGTTTGGTTCCCAAAAAGTACAAAGGAAAGAAAAAAAATGTTAAGGAAAATGATTTTCTCATGTTTGGTTGTCCTATAAAAAATATCAAAGAAAATCAAATATAATTAAAACTAATTAAAATTTTATGTATTTTTAAATTATTTAATCTTTATATTGATGAGTTAAAATAAATAAAATGAGTTTGAAGTAACAAAAAAAATAATTTATCAACTTTTAATCTATTTTTTTATTTTCCTTCACTTTTTCTTTCCTTTTACTTTTCCTTTGTATTTTCTTTCCCTCGCATTTTCCCTCAAATTTTCCGGGAACCAAACATAGCCTTAGTGTTTTCTAAAGGTGGAAAGCTATGAGCCTATTAGAATGGTCTTCCTGCAGATCCTGATATTACATCACCTTCTCTTCTGCCCCTCAACCACAAACAGCAAAACCAACTGTGTTGTAGATTCTTTTCTTCTGATAGCTTCACCCAGCCACATTCATGAATCTGACCTCCTCTTTGGTTCCGTACATTGATTATTGTAGTTGACCTGAATGGCAGAACAATGGTCAGCCTTTCAATGTGGCTTATGCCTAAGCTGTGGGATTGCAATCACTATAGATTCTGATAAAAGTCTAATAGGGGACCAAGAGGACAACCGTGTTTAGTATTTCGAACTTTGTTCTCCACATTATCTCTCATCTGGGTTATAATAATGTCAACTTGATCTTCCATTTGCTAGGCAATACCAGTTAATCAGCTGGTGACAGTAGAATGTTCAGCTTTCTAGCTTGGTTTAAACTCTGGGATTGCTGCTATTTCTCAACTTTGGTAAAGTCTACTAGGAGACAAAAGAGAATCAATAAATAAATACAGGTCTATTCTGTAAGACCAACCCAGCCAAGAACTCAACTGAGTAGAGGATGAATAATGACCTGGGCATGAGTCAAGGGGGGCTGACTCTTACCCGAGTTGGGTTCACCGAATTACACCAATCACTAAGTTGGATTCCATGTCAGCAGAAGCTGCTTTGTCACATGATGAAATGTAACTTTTGATGTGTGAGGATAGTATATTCTATTTGATTCTCTGTATATATAAATCAAATACTTATCTTTAGATAGTTGGGTGCATATTCCATTTTTCCTATTGTGGACTTACTTTAGTGGAGGGGCTCTGTGTTAAACTCGATCTCCATTGTTTAGTTTCATATTAAAGTGTAAACAAACAGCACCATCTTTGCTTTTGAGGGAAGAAGTGAAATGGGGGAGTAACCATACTTTAATTCATATATTACTGATAAATCTTGCTCCAGGGAATCTTATTGTAAAGTAATGAGTGAAGCACTTTCAATGGAAATTAGGGGTGGCAGGCGTGGCACGATCCACCTTCAATAAGGTTTTGCTTCTGGCAGTTAAAAGATTATTTTCATCTTCAATAGTTCTTTAAGCAAAGTGTTTTCTTTGTCGACTGTTCAGAATCTGTTTTGACTTAGAAAAAGGTGCTTTTTTATGTTTTGATGCATTCATGGGTTCACCTGGTCAAACTCTAAATGATCAATAACTCATGAGAGGAGTTTTTGAACAAGTCTGGATGGCTGAATCAAGAGATGCTCTCCAAAGAATCTGTTTGGAGGTTTTGATTTTGAATCTGGATCAAGACTTTAGCATGTGGATAAGCAGTGCCTTTGGGGCCAATTGGAGGGGGATGTGTGGAAAAGGGTTAAAAGGGTAAGGGAAAAAAATAGGGAATGGAGACATTTTAGTTGTGCACACTCATTTTGGATTCTGTGGACCTTGTGGGGCTGCTTCTTGCTTTGGTAAAGTTGCTTGTAAGCACGAACTTTTTAGTCCATCACAATGATTTTGAGCCCCACTGAGATTTTCAAGCCTTGCTCTAAAGAATCATAAAAACCAAGTACTAAATGTTTTTAATTTATTAATGACTAGATTAATTTTTAAATAAGGTTTAATACAATGTTTTCACAACTCAAGAAAGTGCAGGAGATGGCTCCTTTCCAATATAATTTTTGGTGAGTAATTTTATTTACATCATGTTTTTATTTTTAAAAAAGAAAAAAATTATGATGTTGAAATTTGATGATTCCCACTAGTATGATTTTACTTTATTTGTTCAACCTAATTGGGGAAAATATTGAGGTCAAGATGAGCACGCTAGCCCACCTAAAGTATATATAAAAGTCAATTCTTTTTCTTCTGCCACAAGCATAAATAACCAATTGTTGGTAAAGCTAGAAAATCCACCAATGGAATTTTACCTAATTGTTATATAATTTTAATAACACAACTCACTTGTAGTTCAAATTAAAAAATTAAAAAATTAAAATAAAAATAAAAATAAATACAGGTGGAAGAAAAACTATTGATTTGAGAGGAATTTGACCCAACAAGAATCCGCCTAAACCTGACCAAATGCCAGCTTCAACAAACTTGCTTAATCTGACTCTTAAAAGTGAAAAATTCCCATATGGAAAGAAGGAATTTTCTATGATCCACTTGCATGAGAATGTAAGTGGGAAACAACTCAAACCCCAACTCTGAGACTTGCCCTCTCTTTCTGGTTTCCTCTTTAACCTGTTCATCTGAATGTGGGCAGCCTCAGGCTCTTAGCCCATTGATGGTTAAAGCACAAACCCATGTGGTTATTGTGAGTAGCACTACTGCAACTTGCCCTCTCTCATGCATTGACCATGCCCTCCATCGACCCATGTATACCACAATCAATTTTTTTTCTCAACTTTCTCTCAAATATGATGAGGCCATTATTCCTGCAATTCTGATCATAAGAACAATTGCACTATCTCATCTGGGTTTAGGAAAAATATTTTATTTTTTTGGATCATTTTATCATCCTCCCCCAAGCTCTTGCCTCTTAGAGGTAATTTTTGTCTCTAGATTCAGTACCCCTGGTACCCCACCAAAGATCCAATTCAAGCTTATAGTACTTTGGAGGTTCGATTCATGCTCCCCTGGTTAGCACCCATTGGAGGTCAAGTGGAGACCAAACTTGGCCCACCATATCATCATGTCCTTAAATTCTATGTTGTACAGTTCATCTGCTAGCGCTCACCTTTGTGAATGCTTGAGTACCGTACGTCCGGAATATTGATGGAGACATCTAGGGAGAAAACACTGAAATTCATACAAGTTTCTTTTAACATTGAGAGTAACTCAATCATACTTGGAAAATTTTACTAGTTCGATCATCTCTATTTTAGCTCAATCTGGCTTGGTGATTTTGGAGAATGCCTTGCAGTAATGGCCGTGATCACTACTGAATGAAAACTCTTCTAAGTTCCTAGGAAAAGCTAAATTAAGCACTTAATAAACCAATATAATAATCACTACTGCATATATATATTCCATGCAAACTACACAAGTATCTGGATGACTCATGAATGAGATGAGAAGCCGATAAATCCACTGTATTCTAAGTAATTGTAGGTTTTTTCAGAGACTAATTGTTGAAACCAAATTCATTATACATAATATAGACAAATGTTTTGATTTTACACAGGATAAATTATGGCATGCTAGTGACTAGTGAGTCTTTGACTTATTTTTCCTTTAGGAAAAGAATTGTCCTTCACTGTCATGATTTTGAATTCCAAGTGGGTTCTCCTGTTTTATGTACTATGTAACTTTTCGAGTGATTTAAATAAGCAGAACTTTCAGAAAGTGGGAAAGGAGCAAGAAGCACACGAAATATTGATCAAGAGAGGAGCACAGACTTTTTTCTTGGGCATTCACTTTTTTTTTTTTTTTTTAATTGTAATACGCATAACAGAGAATGTTACAACAGAAATCTTCCCTACGATTTATGAGACCAGAACTCATTTCACCCCACCATGAAAAGTAGGTTGAGTGTTATGCCATGATCACTACATGTTAATAATCAACACATATTTACATGACTTTCATCTTGTTTACCCTTAGATGGTCCCTTGTCATTTTCTGGTGAAACTGAGGATGCTTCATCAATTGTGATAACGACATCGGTGGCATCACTGTCAGGAATAGGTTTAATGGTGCCCCGATGAAGTAATTGTGGCTTCTCTGGTGTTACGTTAGGTTCAACACCCTTAAAATGTGCTAGGCCAGAAAGCTCATGGACTGTTTCAGAAACTTTTTCCATACATTTAACAATCTCAATTAGTGTTGAAGCAACCGTGGCATCTGGTATGATTTCTAAGAGGTCTGTCTCATCTAACGAGGCAGCATTCAGTGCAATCTCAAGGTCCTTGACAGCAGCTTTAGCACTCGCCACATGTGGATCAGCTGAGGAGGGGTCTGTCATTGTTTTGATTGCTGAGGCTAAGGCTTTCAGAGCTTTGCCCGATTCTGAACTTATCTTTGTGCATGGTTCTTGAATTTTCATTCGGAATTCAGCTGATACCTATCAAAGTAACATAAAAAAAATTATATCAGAAGGTGGATTTATAAATGGAACATAAAAGCAGGAAAATAGGCGAGTATGTAGGTTTCCACTATTTTTTGTCAAACCTCCATGATCACAGAAAATTTAAAACATAATGGAGTAATTGATAAAAAAAAAGAAAAGAACTCAAAGTGCCCTAAATGGCAATAATTTGATCTCCATTAACAACTTTGTCAGCATCCATTTGATACATTAGATAATTTTTTTCTTTTTATTTTTTTGCCTAACTTTTTTTGGCTATAAAAAATGTTCAAGTTTTCTTTTTCACTGTGGGCAAAGCAGTACTCTTCATATTGGACTTGTTTCTTTTTTCTTTGGTACTTGTTCTATTCAGTTTGGCTTATGAATTTCAGTTTGTCTTTGGTTTAGCATTACTATATGTGAAGGTAAGAAGTTATACTTGAATCTCGGAGTTTATGTAGCTGCTGATAGCTTCAATGTGGTATGCACATTGGCGAGTAAAAGCTCCAATCATGAGGTACTGTTTCCATGGATGACGGAACCTGAAACGGCCATGGCAGGGTTCCCATGATGCAAAGTTTGCCTGAAAATTTATGAGATGAATTAGGTTGAACTTTAGTAGAAGATAGTGCATGTTAACAGTGGGCCATGTATGAGCAGAAAGCCACAAAGAAAATTTCATGCCAAAGGAAAAGGTTGGTGCACGCTACTCACCAAGGATTCTTCACTGCTTTTTGAATTGAGAGCACTTTTATATCCTTGAAGAAATGACTTGTCATCCTTCGAGTCCACAGCGCTCTCACCATCAAAAGGTTCCTTAAAATATTCACCTCCAAATCCTGAAAAATCTTTCTCCTTAATTAGTACGCTCTTTCCAGATCAAATGGAAGTATTGGAGAAACAAAAGTGCAAATTCAGTTAAAAAATAATGTACCTTCAAGGAAGTTTGCAAGCTTTTCTATATTGCGGACAGTCATGTTATGAAGATCTTCGCCAGCCCACACTGGACAGACAAAAATGGCTATGATTATGCAGGTTGCTCCTCCCACAAGGATTGTCGACAGCCTTTGGTGGGCCAGCTCTACTATGTCATTAACTCGATACCCCGAAACAGCTACCAAGCTGAATGTCAGTATAAATATTAGGACCCCGTAATCGTATCTTGCCTTGATTCTCGGGAAGAATCTTGAGAAGGTGGACGCTGTAGCTGCGCATGCCCAATCAATTTAAATGAGATACATGAACGGATGGGGAATGTATACTTATGTGTGTTTGGTTGATGAGAAAATGAAAGAAAAGAAAAAGTTTGGAATTGGAATTGTTATCCTGTGTAAGATCCCAAATTAATTTTATCTTCTTTATTAGTCCATCTTGTTGGGAAATGGGAAGTGAAATGGAGCATCAAGTGTGTATATATACCTAGTAGGAAGACAAGGATCCCAAGGACAATCGGTTCTCCTTCCTCTCCAAATAGACTTGCCAACTCTTGAGCTCCAACCCCGAGGGCTCCGGCTACCATTGTTGCAAAACCTCTATTTAAACTTTTGCTGAGGGTTGCGCCTGAAAGAACAAATTAAGGCACAAACTTAAGGATTCTTATGTTTTATTGACTTATAAAGGGAATAATGCATAAGCCCGATAGATAGCTTACCAACAGTGAATTCGAAGACCACCACCACGGTCAGGACAGCCCACATACCCGAGACCCCAAAACTGTCATACAGGGGTCTGAAATAGTAGAACATGGATATCAAGGTGAGAGCCAGTCCCACTTTTAGGGAGTGAATAATTTTTCTTGGGTCGTCTTGGCCTTGTTTCTGGGCGTTTTTGGCTACTTGTACCAGCTTGGTCTTGGAGGACTTGAGGCAGTCCCACCCATAAGCGAAAAAACCAGCTTTCTTCTGGGTTTCTGCTGCAATTTCCATGGTTAATGAGTGTTGGGGTCGATGTTTTGACAGGCGAAATATATGAGAGGACGGTTATAACTAACTGAAAGGAGACCTTTTGGAGTGGTTTTCCTTCCCCTAAGCAATGTTGAGAGGGGGAAAGGGGCAGAGGGGCAAAGAATTGAGGTGCCTGAAGGAAGATGGCTTTGAAGGGAGAAAATGGCTTGGGGAGAGATTCTCGCCAAGGCCTGAATTTATAAGATGAGTTCAAGAATATTATATTGGTACATGTGTTGGTGTCTGTTGCACCTAGTGACGAAAGGACAAAGATTTTCGCCGACAAAGAATTCCAATGTGGCTGACTGTGCCTTTACTTGGATCTGAGCCATATTTTTATAACCAGAAACAACACATAGCCCACCAGGCATTCAAAACAGTAAGGTTACGGCACCCTTTAACTTTTAGTGCGGAGTTTCCATTGCAAACCAACAATATTACTATTGGCATTGGCTTTTTTCTGAAACCCTATGAAGCCCATTTCTCTAACACGATGTTGACACCTAAGCACTGTAAAGTTTGTAACTTATGCACTGTATCCCACTGTTCAAAAGATTGAGAATGGCTTTGACGCTTATTATGCTGACTCAGTTTTTTGATATACATTTATGCATATATACTGGTAGTTCGTATTATGAGTCAACTCAGTTAAGGCAGCTGAACTAGGAAAAGAATGGGACTAAACAGGACAAGTGTCATTTAATCGGCAGCCCAAAATTAAATGGGTGCAATCTGATAGGGTTTGTTTGTTGAACTGATCAGAAAATGGAAAAATGACTAGGGCGTGGAGCTCCATTTTCCAGACAATGCGATTGAGGCAGCACCCATGAAAAGAAACCAAGAAGATTTTTGACAGCCTCTTAGGGGTAAGAAGTACTTCTGTTACCCACTAGACTGGCTTGCTTAGCATGAAGTTCAGTCTTCTGGAACCAGGGACCATGAGAAGATGGTCCACTACTCTTGAGTGATTCACTTGGTGCTCATTATTGCTCAATTAGGCTCTACAAGATATTATAAATATCTACTGCGGAAGCCACACTGGATTCTCATAACCCTCCCCTCTAAGTTTGACAAAGAAAGAGGAAAAGGCATCATAGGCATGCCAATTAAGCACTAACGACTCACGCGCTAGTATTCATTAATTCTTTCTTGACGTTGATTTCGATCACGCCCCTAAGCATGAATGAACTTAGATCGTTATTTATGGGTTCATGGCCTTGATGATAATCAACCAATGAATATGCGTATTTGCTGAGTTTGAAGCTAAATTCTCGTTAGCACTAATTTAGTCCGAGAACCAATGAGTATGTGTGTTAGGTTGCAATCACTAAAGAAACCAAAATGAATTTAAAAAGGGAAGAAAAGAAGTTAACTCTATGATTTCTAGTAAACATTGGTGTGAAGGGCTGCAACTCATGCATTGACAAGAGAGAGAGAGAATTATGTCACCACTAATCACTGCATTAACTTTTACAAGAAAAGTAAGCATCACAGTGGATCATAATGACAGCAGGATGACTATGAAAAAAGGAAAAAGAAATGAAAAGATGACAAGATGACTCATATTTATACATATTATAAATTCCTTTCTTAGAATGCCCCATACTTCCTTTTCCCTTTTGTATTTAGATATACATTAATACAAAGGAAAATACAAGATTGGTCCATAATACTTATTGATAATAGACTGCTAATCCTATATATAATTGAATGTGCTTATCATGGATGCTTTTAAACCTAGTATTAACAAATATTTTTAGAGAGCATAATGCCTGAAACAATGTCAGCAATCACCAACATAGCATACTAGGATCTGACACGCATTAGATAATTTTTTTCCTTTCATCTTTCAACCCTTTACAGGAACTGGCCAACTGATCAATAGGAGATTAATTTCAAAGCCTTTGACAATTTTTTTTGGCTGTTTAAGTGCTAAGTTCTTCAATAGATGTTTATTAGTTAGGCGAGTATGAACTTACACCACAATGGTAACTTTCTTTTCTATCTCCCTTCATCTGCACTCGAATTCTTGCCAAATTTGAAAAAATTTCAAGCTACTTGCTTAAATATGTGGATAAATTTGAATGACAATAATAGGACCCACTAAGAGGGAAACAGTGGAGCAAGACAGATTGAATACCATATATATTGACTTCCAACACTCTCATCCAAACCTTGTTCCTCTCTTCCTGAAATCCTGCATGTCTTTTTTGTACAACATGCAACCAGTATAGAAAAGAAAATTTTTTAATGGTCTACAATCAGGCCACCTAAAAATGAGGCCAAATTGAGGGCTTCTCTTGACCTAATTGATTCTATTCATGTTAATAACTTTTTGTTACTGCCATCCTAGCTGTTTGAAATAAATGTATCTGTGCACTTACTTGAAGATTAGGAGTTTTCGGTAGGTTTTTTTTTTGGTTTAAATTCTCAATCTAATCTCATGTTGAAAATATTTACCAAAATAGTCGGTCACCAACTATGATTTTATACACTAAAAAAAAAAAAAAAATCACATAAATGGGCATGATGAGAAAGGCTAAATTGACAAATATTTTTGAAGAGGACCTATTTCCATTTTTTTTTCTTCAAAAACACTACTTTGACTTTAAACTCGAAGATTAGTCTATGTCTTATTTCTCCTTTCCATTAAGCAACACCACACCACCATCCTCCTGTCCTATTACAGGTTTTAAAATTTAGACAACCAAACATCCACGTGATTTTGTTTCTTGCTTAATTAAGTTGGTTTACATTATTTTCTTATTAGCATAGGTGCGACTTGTCTGCAGTTCAGTGTGTTTGCCCTCTTTTCCCCTTTGAAATTGTTAAAGATTGACATGAGCAATGAAACTAAAAGAACTGGATATCCTTTTCTTCCTTCTTTAATTCCCTTTTTCTTGGGTATTTATTTAGATAGAAGAGTTTAACCATGGAGGATTTTTTTCCTTTCCCTTTTTTTTTTTCTTTAACTTAATTTAAGTTATTAAATATATTAAACACATTTGATAAAATAATTTAGTATTATAACTTAAAGTTATGTTTAATTTTAAGTATTAAATAAAAATAATCAATTTATTTTTAATCTCAAATCATTTTTACATCATTTACCCACACTAGCCCGAGGGTAATGTTAGGATTATGATTTCATATTTATAACTCATTTTTTATAATAAATTTTATGATTACCTTATGTATCTATATTCTATATGAATGTTTTATAAATAAATTTATTACTTAAAATTAATGAAAATAAATATGAGTTAAAATCAATAAAGATAAATATTAGTTAAGGTAAATTTGTTAATTCGATGATTTAAGATTAATTTTAAGTTAACACCTTAATACTTAAAAGTAAATAATAAGTAATAAGTTTTGAGTTAACAACATTAAAATAATTTAACTTAAAATCAACTTAAATTATGAAATCATAAGTGTTAAGTTTCACCAATTACCGTCGGACACTGTACATTTACTTCTTCCAAATAAGTGAACTTGAGTTTGCATAAGCCATATTAGCTACATGACAGAGGAGAAATATGTTTTCTAAAAACTATATATATATATAACATATATATATATATATATATATATATATATATATATATATATATATTATATATATATTTATTTGTTAAACCCAAATGTATAGTAGTTTCAGTAGGAAAAATGTTCCTAAGTAAGAAACATATTTTCCTAGAAACACATCCAAACACCATGTACTATGGATCATTATTTTGGTATGGCTTTAAAGTCTAGACAGTGTGGGCCATCATATAAATGATTCAATTAGCTCTAACTTTTGGTTCAACAAAGAAATGATTATGACTAATTAGGATAAACGTGATTGCTATCATTTGTCCCTCATTTGGTTTGCAGCTTACGGGGTTTCGCAAATTTGATCTTAGGTCATTACCCAAGGGTAAATTATGAAAAAAAAAAAAAGAAAAGGCCTAGAGATTTTTTAAACTTGTCCTCCCAACTTGGGAATCCTTCTAGACCTCAATTTCCATCTTGAATGAATTCAACGTCTAAAACCAGGCATGACATAAAGTCTTATCACTCGGCAACAAAAAATCTGTACCGAACCGAATGTCACACCACGTCCTGGGATTCATTCATTCATGTCTTCTAAAGCTTGAATTCCTGGTTTTCAACTGCAAAATCTACCAGTAATACACCCTAGCAAAAACCACACAGTACTGAAGAAAAACTGTGGGCAAAAAAATTCTCCTAACGCGCCATGTCAGCATGAACCCACCACAAGAATTTGAGGCCAGGATTTTATATACAATCATATTAATTTAAAATGAAAATTTCATGGTGGTCTGAAGGTCATCAGATGCAAAAGAAAGTACTGTACATGGAGGACATATTAAGTTATTGCTACAAAAATATCTTCTTATCATTTCAATCAATGACTAGAATTTAGACGGGCAGTGCTGCAATTGGTGATCGCATTTACACCTAGTCGTTTTCTGTCCCAACTTTCCCAAAAGACACAAGTGACCACCTTATGTAGCAAGCAGGCGTGAAAAAATGGATTGCTAAACACAATGATCGTATCTTTCATGTTACTGTATACCAGTGCATGGACCAGTCTCTCTTGGATATGATACGTTATTCGAATGCTCAGCCCTTTTGGGTCTCAGAAATGTCAATAAGTTTATATCTTGTTTTGTGTTTCATTACTCATTGAGCTTTCTTTACAAAATTTTAGATAAGCTAACTCCTTTATTTTAGTATTAATCGATTTTATGCTGTTATTAAGCTTTGATTTTCTTTCTACTAATCAACTATGTAGGCACACTGATCATCCATTGATGGAAATATGGTTTTATGTAAGTGTGGAGAATTAAGCAAGCATGCATTTTTAGGAAGTACTTAATTAACATTGTGAGTGTATAATTTTGAGATAGTATTATGCTCACAAGCACTGTAATTCACCTAGCTAGATTCATCAGCCTACATGTCAAACTATGGGGTTACTTCATAAATTTAAGCTTGTAAGAAATAATCATTACAGAAGATTTGCATCAAATTAACTACTAATTATCTAGCAATTAAGCAACAGTGTTTCGAACTTACACCGGTAAATTACTTTAATTTTGCATCAAGGAGTGAGTAACTAGATGTGATTAATTTTTAGAAGTTTTTTTTTTTTTTTTTCCTTAGTAGGTATTGTATGTTGATTTTGCAGGCGGAAGTGGATGAAAAGGCAAAAGGTTTTTGAAATGTTTCTTTAATTAAAAGTTTATTTATTCAAGAACATTGAATCCACTACCTTGCTTTATCCTAACCTTGAACCACTATCAATTATTTCTATTCATATACTCTCATACCGAAAAATAAATAAATAAACGCATTTTCCTCCTGCACTAATTAAAAGTTTGCCACATATATATGGCAATAGTCTTAGGCTTCAGATTGAGCTAAAAGTAATAATTGATGAAATTAAATTATGGTTTTAATCAACTTTTAGAGCACATTGATTATCGTTCATGATGGAACTATCCCCATCCATACAAACCATGAGCCACTCCATGTTGGAAAAATATTCTATATTGATATGGTTCTCCAACAAATGAAAATTAATAAATTGAACAGGGTGTGGAAGATGTGTATCTCATTTGCATGGATGAAGATATTAATTTTAATCGGCATATATATGTTATCATCTCGGGCCCCAATTACCCTATCTTTTAAATTGGGCAATATACATGGATGCTAGGCATAGGTGCTAGTCCTTGCAGGCTCTATCTCCATGAAAATAAGCTTTGATCAAGAAGAGAGAAGGATATATATTTGAGACTTACGTAGCAAGTAGTGAAATGCTTTATAAGTTTCCAAGAATGTGTGCAAGATGGAAAATATTTTCTCAATATGCACCAAAAGGGCTTGAATTACTACCAAGTCAATCTATTTGGAAACCTTCTTGTGAACGAAACATATTAGTGACATAATAAGACACATGTAAGATTTGTTAATTTTATTTTGGCAGTTAACTGTCTAATCCAAAAAGCTTTTAGGTAAAATTAATAGTTTAATACGGTATAAAAGTTTGAGCTCCACTATATTTATTTTACATATACTACCTATTTACTTTGAGTTAGTGCTTCCCTCTCCACGTCCAAAGTATGGAGCTAGACAAACCCTAAGCATGGCAGGCAGTAATTAGGTAAGAGATGATGGCAGGGTTTACAAATACCTAACGAGGCTTTCCCTCTTCACGTGCGAGTATGGAGCTGCACAACTCCAGCATGGCAGGCAGGGAGGTAAGAGATAATGATTCACAAATACTTAATCCCTTTAAGATCCTTAAGCATTGCAGCTGGCAAAGCATAGAGATAATGTTTCTTTCTAGGAACAAATATGGATATGTGATTCCCCCGTACATGATAATGGGGGCACAGACGCGTACAAGATAATGGCTACCACGATACTGAAAGCAGGACAAGCACCACCGATGTCTTTTGATTTTTCTGTGAACATCACTAGAAAATGAATATTAATTTCAAAACCTAAAATCCAGGCCTGAAGAACAATGGGCGGCCCCTAGCATTTGTTCTTGTCCTCGGATTCATCTGGTGACAATATCATATGATTGTGATTTATCCATGTCAGATATAGAGCTCCTAAAGTTTGAGGCTGCTACTTATCATGAGCGAAGACCCCACGACAATGAGCCTCCTCTTAGTGGGTTACCTAGTGGGGAAGCCATTTGGATGGAAGGCCATATTTTTTTATTTGTTTAATTAATATCTAATCTTTATGATTAAGAAATCCATTATGCCAAAAAATCCTTGTTCTAATCTTTGTTTCCAAGGACATGGTTTCGTACTTGAATTGAAGTTTCTCAAGAAGGAAAGGGATTTGGAGATCATTTTCCTTCCCCATTTCTAAAGTTTCTCTTTGATCTTTTCAATTTCTTGTTATGGTTAGGTAGTGGCCGATATGATAAATTATTAAGGAACATATTGAAACAGCTGTTAAGATGGTGTGTAATATTCCACATATGTGGAACATGCCAATGATAGCAACACTTTGGATTCGATGGTCATAGAAAACGTGTTGAACAACTACTAGTAATATTAGCTTAAACTAATTTATAATTAATTGATGCAAGTTCATTGCAATGCATGAGAAAGCTTTTTTCAACTCTTGAAGTTGTGACGGTCTTAATTGATTTACACTTGTTCTCGATCAAACCTCAAAAAAATTATGCATTTGTCATACTAATAGCAGGTTGTTTGACTCCAATCTTAAGTATCAATCTTGATAATCTCCTGAAGTGATTACTAAATCTAAGAGAGTTAGGTTAGATTTAACTGATAGACCGGACCTGCAAATTAACATCATTGACTTACTAAAAGTAGAGATGAGTTGTGCCATTTGCATTGATTAAACATAAATTAGAGGTCCTGAGAAGAATTTAATTCCTTGACTTGCAATCCAGAAGCCACATGTGTTACTACCTAACACAAGATAATCGTAGTTAATTTTGGAGAGACACTTGGTACTAAAAGACCATTGACCTATTAGTGATAACCAATGTTCTTTTCAGGGTTGATTGCTTGCCTTGATGGAGTTTGCTAATTCATATTGACTTGAATTAGAGGCAACATGTTGGGATGCAAGTGGCTCTCCTCTCATTATGATTGATGCATTCCTTTCCCATGTTTTGTTGCATTTAGACCCGTTTTTGGACACGTAAATAAGAACAAAACACCACGATGTTGATGCCATTTGGTTGTTATAAATTAACAAATTAATGAATTCTATAATGAACTTGAATTGTTCATGGTGCAGTTTTTCAAATGTCCTTGAGACCATGCTGGTAATATGTTAATTAATACAAATTATTTTCTATTCTTCATCTTTTTTTCTCTTTATAAAAGAAAAGATTAAAAGTTTTGAAATACAAATTTTCCTTTCTTTCCTATTTCCTATCACTCCCAAATAAAATAAATAAATAAATCACTATTTTTTTTTCCCTTTTTCCTTATATATATATATCCTAAAGAATAAAAATATACACAAACATACAGATTTACATGAAAATCCTAAATGTAAAAAACTATGATCAAGAATACAAAAATCTACTATATCAAAAGATTGATATAAGAGGAGAGAGTTGTGAGCGGCTACAACAAAAATATAATCATTATAACCCTAAAACTATACTTCAACCATAATTATAGTTTCACCACATATGTCGTAGCTTTTTGGACCGGATATAATAGAATTCGGGTTACTAAACTCTAATACCGTTGAAAACAAAGAATACTAAGAAGCAAATGTCATAAACTGTGACTTTTTTTGTTTGAAGGTTATAAAAACATATATACAGATGTGGGGATGACTTTTTACAAACAAAAAACTAAATAACTGGAGCAACATCAGTGATCTTGGTGGCTGGTTGATTTTTCTTTTTACTAACAGATTGAATCACCTTCCATTGTAAGGTGATTTCTTTCCTTGCTAAGATGTCTGGCAACTGTGTGATTCTTGATGGCCGACTGATTTTCTTCCTTGTTATTGGAAGATGTTTTACTTGCCATGTAAACATTTGATTGATTAATTTCCTTCTCTTCCTGGTATTTATAACAAACCAACACTCTAATATCAAATTTTTAAATGGTACCAAAAGCTCCTCACCCAAAAAGTAGAGGCTGAGATTACTGTTTCTGGGGCACTGGGGGTGGGGGGAGGGGGGAGGGGGAAGGGGGAGAGCACCATTAGGACAATTCGTAGTGACAAAAAGAGGTAGGTGAAGACAAGGAAGAATAAAGTACTAAAAGCATGGCAGCTATCAGAGAGTCAACCAAGCATAGTGATGCTCTTATAAAGCGTGAGACAGAGACGACCAGCTTCCATGAATGAGAATGGGTGAGAGAGAGAGAGAGAGATGGGGTTGAAGAAGTTTGATGATGACAAAGTACAAACCCCTTATATATATGATGAGAGAATAGAATTTGGAAGAACAACTTGTTGGGGATGCTTATATATTTCCATAAAGAGGAATGAGAATGGGTGAGAGAGAGAGAGATGGGGTTGAAGAAGTTTGATGATGACAAAGTACAAACCCCTTATATATATGATGAGAGAATAGAATTTGGAAGAACAACTTGTTGGGGATGCTTATATATTTCCATAAAGAACCAAAGTTGCCACTCTTTTGCTTCTTGTAGCTGTTGTGAACTTGTAAATAAGTGGAGTTGTGCAAGTCAAGGGGGGAGCACCGGTGAACAGTGTGTGAATGGATACAGCTGGTGTATGGATGTTCTGCTCAGTGGGCTTCTGTAATGCAAATGTGAGTCAGTTCTGACGTGTACACTTGGCTAAATGATTTGTCACTTCATGTTTGGATTTTAGTCCACTTCAAATTCAATCAAGCGTAATCAGTTAATGGTATAAAAAGGCATTAGGGGTTTTGGAACATAAGGAATTTAACTCATTCCAGCTTGATTCGATCGAGTTTAATCAATCAAAAGTGATGCATGTAAATTTAAGTTGAAAACAATCTAACTCATATATCCAAGGGACAAATATTTTATGTAACCAAGGGAAATTCATTGACCTGGTAAGAGGTGTGTTGATCTTGACTTCTATTGATTCTTTTAAAATCTTTTAACATTTTTTATGGTTATGTTTAGTACTTATAAAATGTCAAGGAAAGAAAAAAATTAATAATAATAAAATAAAATAATTTATTAATTTTAAATATATTTTTTTCTTCTTTTTTTTTTTTTCCCTCCTGTTTTAAGGTTTAATTTTCTGGCATATTTTCTATACAACGGGTCCCATCCTAGCAACAACTTTCTTTTTTATGAATTATCAATCATCTATAGAAGATCCTTGCTATAAATCCATATCAATCACTTGGAAAGAGATACCTCAAAATGGTGCAACATGTTATAAAAGCATAGAACAAAAATCCAATTAATCTTTACCCTTTAACCACAAGGATGTTGATTTGAATGGTGAGCACTATTGCCCTTACCATGGAGACGTCCCTAAGATGTAAGATGAGGAGGTGCACATCATAATCCTTGTAATATTGTAATCCCTTTCAAATTGTTAGAGAACAATTTCTATATACGAGTATAAAAAAGAAAAATTATATTAATTTATCCATACATTAATTTAATTTATAGAACTTCTTATCGGGGAAGGATGACCTATTTTTTTATTAGTTTTATTGATAACTTGGCAATTGTGTAACAATTTCTTTTCTTATTTTTCATGCTTTTCCATGTGTAACATTCAATAATCTATTTTTTATTTTTATTTGTATGAACCTTATTTACTTAATAAAACAATTGTAGAAGTCTTTCCTACGACTCATTAGAAGTCAATTCAGATTTGTTACTTATTGAATCCCCTATGGGTACGAACTCTAGAGTTGATAGAATATGCAAGGGGTGCGTTATTACCTTGGCAGATAGAACACTTAATGTGGATTTGAGGATTTTAGATATGACTGGGTATGATGTTATCTTGGGAATGGATTGGTTGGTAGTGCATAGAGCGCTTATTGATTGTCATCGCCGCAGGATAATATTTTGTCTGCCAGATGGTTTTGAGGTTTGCTTTGTTGGAGGGAAGTGTGTTAGTCTCCTTTTTTCGCAGTCTGACCCGTGCTATCAGTATGTGCTGAGGAAAGGATCAATAAATTTCCTAGCTTGCCTTCGTGGTAAGGAGAAAGCCCAGAAGGGCATTACAGAAATTCCAGTGGTGAGAAAGTTTCAGGATGTATTCCTAGATGAGTTGCCAGGTTTACCACCTCATAGAGAATTTGATTTCTTTATTGAAGTATACCCAGGAACTAATTTTATTTCAGTATCCCCTTATAGGATGGCCCCTCTTGAGTTGAAGGAATTGAAAACTCAGTTGGATGAATTGTTGGGTAAAGGTTTTATTTGTTCGAGTACGTCGCCATAGGGAGCCCCAGTGTTGTTTGTGAAAAAGAAGAATGGCACACTAAGGTTGTGTATTGACTATAGGAAGTTGAATAGAGTTACTGTGAAGAACAAGTATCCTCTTCCAAGAATAAATGACTTGTTTGATCAGTTGAAGGGTGCAAAGTATTTTAGTAAGATTGACTTGAGAACTGGGTATCATCAATTGAGAGTTAGGGAAGAAGATGTTCCTAAAACCGCTTTTAGAACGAGATATGGGCATTATGAATTTCTAGTCATGCCTTTTGGGTTAACTAATGCCCCCACTGCTTTCATGGATTTAATGAACAGAGTATTTCGTGCTTACTTGGATCAGTTTGTGATTGTGTTTGTGGATGACATTTTGATTTACTCCAGGAGCTTGGAGGAGCATAAACAGCATTTGGTGACCACTCTTAAAACTTTAAGAAGACATCAGTTGTATGGGAAGTTGGACAAAAGTGAGTTTTGGCTTATTGAAGTGAATTTCTTATGCCATGTGGTTTTTGAGGCAGGAATAGCAGTAGACCATTCCAAGGTGGAAGCTGTGAAGGAGTGGCAAAGGCCTACCAATGTATTTGAGATTAGAAGTTTCTTGGGGTTGGCTGGATATTATAGGAGGTTTGTGGGAGACTTCTCTAGGATTGCAGCACCAATGACTCGGTTGACTAGAAAATGGGTGAAGTTTGAATGGAATGAGGAGTGTGAGAATGCTTTCCAAGAGTTGAAGCGGAAATTAACCACTGCTCCAATGTTAATTGCTCCTATTAGTGGAGAGTTGTTTACGATTTATTGTGATGCTTCTATAGTGGGCCTAAGGTGTGTGCTAATGCAACAAGGCAAGGTGATAGCTTATGCCTCAAGACAATTAAAGCAGCATGAGCGGAATTATCCAGCACATGATTTGGAGCTTGCAGCAGTGGTGTTTGCCCTAAAGACTTGGAGACACTATTTGTATGGAGAGAAGTTTGAGGTGTACTATGATCACAAGAGTTTGAAATACATTTTCACTCAAAAGGATCTGAACTCTAGGCAGAGAAGATGGATGGAGACATCGGAAGATTATGATTTTGCCCTTCATTACCATCTTGGGAAGGCGAATGTTGTAGCAGATGCCTTGAGTAGGAAGAGCTATGGCCAGTTGTCTAGCATGGGGTTGAGAGAGTTTGAGATGTATGCAGTTATTGAGGACTTTGAGCTATGTCTTAGTCGGGAAGGACATGGTCCATGCTTGTACAGCATATCGATTAGACCAATGGTTATCCAAAGAATAGTGGAGGCCCAAGTTCATGATGAGTTTTTAGAAAATGTTAAAGCCCAGTTGTTAGCAGGTGAGGTAGATGAAAATTGGTCTATGTATGAAGATGGGAGTGTGAGGTTTAAAGGGAGATTGTGTGTGCCAAAAGATGTGGAGTTGAGAAATGAACTTCTAGTAGATGCTCATAGGGCGAAGTATACCATCCACCCTGGGAATACCAAGATGTATCAAGACTTAAAGAGATAGTTTTGGTGGCGTGGGATGAAGAGAGATATTGCTTAGTTTGTAGCCAACTGTTAGATTTGTCAGCAAGTGAAGGCTGAACACCAGAGGCCCGCAGGGTTGTTGCAACCTTTACCTATACCTGAGTGGAAGTGGGATCATATCACTATGGATTTTGTGATAGGGTTGCCAAGAACTAGAAGCAAGAAAAATGGAGTTTGGGTGATTGTGGATCGTCTTACTAAATCAGCTCATTTTCTAGCTATGAAAACTACTGATCCCATGAACTCTCTAGCTAAGTTGTATATACAGGAGGTTGTGAGATTGCATGGGATACCTTTATCTAAAGTGTTTAACAAGGACCCTAAGTTTACTTCTCAGTTTTGGCAGAGTTTACAAAGGGCTTTGGGCACCCAATTGAAGTTTAGCACCGACTTTCACCCTCAGACAGATGGTCAATCAGAAAGAGTGATCCAGATCTTAGAAGACATGTTAAGGGCTTGTGTTTTGGATTTTGGAGGACATTGGGCAGATTACTTACCTTTGGCAGAGTTTGCTTATAATAACAGTTAATAATCTAGTATTGGCATGGCACCTTATGAAGCACTATATGAGAGACCTTGTAGATCACCCTTGTGTTGGATAGAGGTGGGTGAGAGACGTTTGTTAGGACCTGAGATTGTTCAAGAGACTACAGAAAAGATACAACTCATCAAGGAAAAGCTTAAGACTGCCCAAGATAGACAGAAAAGCTATGCAGACCAAAGGAGAAGGCCCTTGGAGTTTGAGGAAGGGGATTGGGTGTTTGTAAAAGTGTCCCCTAGAAGAGGCATATTTCGATTTGGGAAAAAGGGGAAGTTAGCCCCTAGATTTGTGGGACCATTTCAGATTGAGAAGATAGTTGGGCTAGTGGCATACAAGTTAATTTTGCCTCAACAGTTGTCCTTTGTGCATGATGTTTTCCATGTATCGATGCTAAGGAAGTGTATTCCAGATCCAACTTGGGTAGTGGATTTGCAAGATGTTCAAATTAGTGAAGATACTTCTTATGTGGAGGAACCTTTTCGAATTCTGGAGGATGGAGAACATAGGTTTAGAAACAAGGTGATTCCTGCAGTCAAAGTGTAGTGGCAAGACCATGGGATAGAAGAAGCCACTTGGGAACCTGAGAAAGAAATGAGACGACACTATCCGCAACTTTTCTACAAATTTTAAGGTAATCTCGTTTAAATTTCGAGACGAAATTTCTTTTAGGGGGGTAGAATGTAATGATCGAGTATTTTATGCCACGTTAGCATTTCTATTTTGAAAAGTCTTATTTTGAATGATGGTTGAAAAGTAAAAAAGAAAAGTGCCTAAAGAACACGTGTTAGTTTTGGATTGGTGAAATTCGGTTTATTGTGTTGGTCAATTAGGCGAGTTGAAAATTTTATGTCATGTCAGCCTTAAGGTGGAAATTTCTTAGGATTTTAGTAATTGGGAATTTCTGGAAAAGAAAAACAAAAACGAAAATGAAAAGTTAATTAATTAAAATTAATACAAAAAATTAATTAAATTAAATTCCTTATTAATAAAATTGAGAAAATATTAAATTGTGTGTTTTATAAAAATAAAATAAAATGAAATTGGAAATAGAAAATAACCAAATGAAAATAAAGAGAAAAGAAAAAAAATGAAAATGAATTAATTTGGGCTTGGATGAAATAGGGTTTTAAAAGAAAAATGAGAATTAGTTATTGGGTTTTTTTTTTAACTTGGGTTGGGCTTGAGTGAGCTATTTGGTAAGTGAATTAAAAGGAAAAGAAATGGGCTTGAGTGGGCTATTTGGTAAGTGGATTAAAAGGAAAAGAAATGGGCTTGGTAAAAAAGAAGGGAAACAGTAGCAGATTGTGGGAGAAAGGGTGGCGGCGGCACTATGGAAAATTTCACCTCACCGGAGCTTTGACCTACCGTTTGGGTGGTCAAACGACCTCCGTTTCGGCTCAGATTTTGAGAGGGTGCTCTACTCGACGAGAGGAACAATCCTATGGTGGCCAATCGTATTTTTAGCGGCTGAATTCTTAGATCTATGGTAGGGGACCCTAACCCTAAAACTTAAATTTAATGTGTTTTTCCTTTGAAAAAAATTGTAAATATTGTCATTATGAGTTAAGTAGGAATTATGGGTGTTGTATGAATTTTTTTGGATTATTTGGAATTTTTTTAATTGCGGGAAATTGATTTTGATTGATAATTAATTGTTTTGAATTGTAAAAAAAATTATTAGAAGGGTTGAAAAATTCCAAAATTAGGGTTAAATTTCAAATATAGTGATTTGTGAATTTTTGGGCATTGGTTAGAATATTTTTGGAATTTTTATGGTGAAAAGTTAGTTAATTTTGGATATTAAAAATTATTAGAAGGGTTGAAAAATTCCGAAATTAGGGTTTAATTTCAAAAATAGTGATTGTGAATTTTTGGACATTAGTTAGAATATTTTTGGAAATTTTATGGTGGAAAGTTAGTTAATTTCGAATATTAAAAATTATTATAATGGTTGAAAAATTCCGTAAGTGTGGTAAAATTTCAAGATTTTTTATATGCAAATTTTTGAATATTTATTTGAGATATTATTGAAAATTTTAATGTGGGAAATTATTTTATTGGATTATTAGGAAATGTTGAGATTGTTGAAATTAATGAGGAACCTTGGAATTGTGGCATTCATTTGCATCATGGTTATGTGGAAAAAATTAAATAAATAAATAAAATTATGAAGATTGTGAAAAGTGTATGAAATGGAAAAAAATGAAATAGTGATGAGAAGTGAAAGCCCGTGTGGGGCGAATTAAGAAGGGAGAGAGATCCCTAGGGTGAAAGACCCAAAAGTTACCCTAGGAAGACTCCGAATGGGGAGTGTATTTGGGAGCGGACGCATATCCTTCGGTAAAAGCCTGAGAACAATAGTGCATTGTATGACTGTGTGTCACACGTTCATGTGCATTCATGTAATTGTGAAATTGTGTATAATATTAGATATTAAACTATATGGTTTGATTAGTATTGTTGAATTGTTCCTTTTGTGTTGAAGTGTTCTTTTCGTATTCTTTAGAACTTAGTAATCCCCTTAACCCTTGGGTGTTAGGCATCCTATTGAGCAATGTGGAAATGCTCACCCCTTCCTTGTTACACCTTTTTAGATGCAGATATCTCTCTTGAGGATCCACAAGTGGGACAGGGAGGACTTCAGGATGCTCCTGGAGCGGCCTAGTGGAGCGTGACATTTTCTGTTATTGTGTTTTTTTTTTTTTTTTTTGGGATTTGTTTTAGTAATTATGACTTATGGATTTGTTATGAAGCTTTATTTGATTAAGTTGTTAATTGTGAACTTTTATTTTTGGACTATAATGAATATTTATTTAACCTTGTTGTTTTGAGTAGTTTTGGGATATTGTAGTTTATGAGAATTCTAGCGGGATGTATGAAAAAAATAAAATAAAAATCTAGAGTGTTTTGGTTGATTGCCAACGTGGAATAGGAGGAACCCTTAGGGTCAAACCTTTGGCCTGGGGTCACAAGTCAAATTTTGGGTTGCCCGGAATTTGGGTCGTGACAACGTACCCATTTCCAACCACTTCTTTTCCTCGCAACCCATTTCTAGCCACTTCTTTTCCAATAACATTTCTAACATGCTATAAACCCCAAAATTTGCCTTAATTTTATTTTTACATTAGTTTTGAGCCTAATTTTGTCATTAAATTTTAAATCTCTATTACATGTGATATTTTTTGTCCACTCACCCTTTAATTCTTAGTTTATATTATTTTGTAAATTGTTTTGTTTTTATTTTTATTTGTTATTATATATATACATTCTCTTTCTTCACTCTCTTTTCTCTCTCCACCTGTGCTCACTTTCTCCCACGTCCAAGACTTAACCTCCTATCTCCTCTCTTCCTTTTTTTTTTTTTTTCCCCTTTTTCTTCCCTAACTTTTCTCCATTTTCTTCTCCCCCCACCTCCCACACACAGCTGGAGACCACCCCTCCTTCTCCCACACTCTCTACTCCCCTCTTCTTTTTCCATTTTTTTTCTCCATTTTTGGCTCTCATTATTTTTTTTCGTTCTTCCACTCTCTCTTACCCATTTTTCCTCCACCACTCCACACGACCACACCATACCCCCCCCCCCCCCCCCCCCCCCCCCCCCCCCCCTTCCCCATTTCTTTTCCTCCATTTTCTCTATCTCTGCATATCTTCTTTCTATTCTAGCTCCCTCCCACTCACAAATGACTGAAGAAAAAAAAAAAAAACACTTTGAAGCCCGCACTTTTTTCTGCTTCCCCCCCTCCCCCCTCATTTTCCCTCAATTTCTCTCCATCCAAACACCTTTCTCTTGATTCCTTCTTATTTTCTTTTCTTTCATTTCTTTTTATTATTATTATTATTATTACTCTCCTCTCACCATACCCATTCTCTCTTCACCCGCCACCCTCATCACCATTGTTGGCCAGTCATTGTCGGCTAGCAATTCAGCCATCCATAGTTCTTAAAAAAAAATGAGTAAATTTCCTTTTTACTTTATTTTATTTTTATTTTTTTTATCTTTATTTATTTTTTATTTTGGTTTGCACAGTAATGGATTTGGATTGTGGGCATGTCTGTGGACTTCAATTTGGATTTATTTGTTGATTTGGGTTCATGGATATTGTGCTTTTGGAATGTTAATTTGATTGGGTTCATTGTTGGTATATGTATATATTCTGGTTATTCATGGATTTTAGGCTTGCATTTTAAAACTTGATATTGATTTGGGCTCATTTATTTTGGATTATGAGATATTAAATTTATGTCTAATTGAATTTATTTTGTTTTGTGATACTTTGGACTAAGACCTATAGTAATTTGGGCTCATTTTAATTGATAAAATTTATTGAACTAATTTAAAATTTGAATTTGGGTTTGAATATTTGTTTAGGATTTTGTACATCTCTGGATATTTACACTTTAGGTTATTTTTGTTTTTGCATTGATCCATTCTACAATTTTGTTAGTTGAGTACAAATTTATGACATGTGGTGCATGAAATTTCATGGAAGAAAATGAGAATAAAAAAGTTGTAGGAATACATTAAACTTGTTGTAAGTTTATTGGGATACACGTTTTATTACCTACTTTTATTTGTTTTTAATTTTATTGATTTCTGTTAATATTTGTTTGTATATGTTTATTTGTTGTGTACAGAATTGGATATCAAACAAATAATAAATTTTGTTTAAATAAGATGAACAATTCAATAAACATGTTTTAATAAAATAATAGTTTAGAAAATATTTTTTTTAATAAAAGAAAGTTTTTTTTATTAATAAAAATTCAGAAAAATGCTTTTAGAAAAAAATAATGTTTTTAATAGAATTTGAAATTGTTTTTGATAAAATTGTCCAAAATTTTCTTTGTCTAATAAAAATTATCAAAAAATTGTTTTGTAAATAAAGTTGTCCCAAAAAATAATTTTTTTTAATAAGATTGTCCAAAAAATGTTTTTTTTTAAAAAATATAATAAATTCTATTTCCTTAATTAAAATGGGATTAAAAGTAATTTTTAGAAATAGGGGATTTAATTTTTTTTCTTTTTAATTAAAAATTATTTTGCAAATAAAGTTATGTTTTTTTTTTTTTAATAATTTGTAGAAATCACTTTTTAAATGAAAATGAATCAAAATACTTTTTAAAATAAAATTGTAAAACTTCATTCCTTTATGGTAAAAGCAAGTAAAAATAATTTTTGTTACCAAATTGAAATTTTGTAATAAATTCTTTTGATACAATAATAAGTGTAAATAACTTTTTTTAAAAAAATTAAATACAAATGAAATTGAATCAAATAATTAATTAAAAATAAATTGAAACTTCTTTTTTTGTAAATAAATAAATTAAAATTACTAATTCAAAATTGTTTTTAATAAAATCATTTGAAATTTCTTCAAAATTAATTTTTTCAAATATCTTTTTTTCTAATTAGTTCAATAAATCAATTTGCATAATTCTATTGTTAGTTGTTTTGTACATTCTTGTAATTTTATTTTTTCATCATCTTTGTGTATATTGTTTTGTTCCTTAAATTTTGGTATCCATGATTAATTAATTAATTAATTAATTGTCACAATTCCCTTGATTCGTTTAGTAGAGACAGTACGTATAGGGACTTAGAGAGGTGCTACGACTCACCGTCGTACCTTCCTAATAGGTAACTTGACCCCCAGATCCAGATTTGGTTTTTGCAAACACTTCTTTTCTAAATAAGGAGTCACACAAGGTTTTCTTTCTTATTTTGTTTTCCCTTAAGAAAAATAAAACAAAAATAAGTGGCTACTCCAAGTCTTTTCTAAAAATCATATTTTTCACCAAATAAATAAAAAGCGAGTCTTGCCGTCAAGTGGGGATGCATGTGAAAAACGCCGGTCCACACATGCTCATTTGACAAGAGAAAAAGAAAAAGAAAAAAAAAAGACAAGTGGAAGCCTATTTTTAATTGTCTATATGAGTATTTTTCTCACCCTTTGAAATGTCAATGTCTAAAGCAAGCCAAAAAAGGTTGGGATCTCAACCTACCAACCCATGTTAATTTGAATTTTAGATTACATTTGATAGTATTTTTGTTCCAAATATTTTTAGCAAAAGTGTTTTAAGAGAATCATCTATAAAATAATTTTTTTTTTATAAAAAAAACACTATAAATAATTTTTCAGATTTTTAAAAGTTTTACTAAATATTTATTTTATTTTTTAAAAATCACTTTTTAGACTAAAAATGCGCACTCTAAGAGTCCGTTTTGTAGTGATTTTAGGAAGTGTTTTTAGACTTTCTAACACTTGAAATTTTTTTATCTTTTAAGTATTAAAAAAGTTAAAAATGCTTTCTAGAATCGTTACCAAACATACACTTATTAATTGTATAATTGATATTAAATTCTATTTAGAAAAAAAAAAAGAAAAAAAAAAAGAAAAGAAACTTGTAGTTTAATTCTCAAATATAAGTGCTTGTGTGTTATTGTGTGACCCTCATTCTTGGGATTTTTCATTCAATCCAACTCCTGTAACTTAAAATCCATGCTAATTTGATTGCACGTATTGTCTGAATCAAATTGAACTGCGATATAAATTCTCTTCACTCCTAACATCCACCTATGCACCAATTTCATGGATATTAATAGTTAATTCTCTATTGTCCGTCATGCATCTATGTCTTGCTTACATAACTGCTCTCAGCAGACCTTAGGCAAATTTTAAAGTACCACCATGGCAATCTAAATGTAACAATGTTTATAGACTAGAGTCCCACCTGTGGTTAAATGATGTATAATGCATTACTCAGCTATGTTTAGAGTTGAATGCACACCCATCCTTTTATTGTACATGTAACATTATTTTCAGTTTCCATGGCCAATGTATTGTTCACCTGGTTTTGGTGACATACACCATCTTAGAAAGGGTATACAAATTTTTGTTTAATATACAGATTGTAATGGTATGTTCAACTCTTACTTTATTTGCATAAGCATCATTATGTCTTTCATTTGAATAGCATTGTAAGTCACGGTTACAACATAATCTTCAGTGCACACAACCTCAATTATAGTCATATTGTGTTTTTGTTTCCTCTATCAACTAATAACACTAACTTTAACTTGTATGTTTATTAGTAGAATGACATATCGATCAAGATTTTCAAGAGAATTCATAATAGGAAATTCTAGATTTTTTTGGAATTTATTTTTGGATTTCAATAGCTTGCATATGCCATGAGGTGCCTTGTAAAATATTTATATCAAAAGATAACTCCTATAATAGCTTTCTAACACCAAACTCTAATCCAATGGTTGATTAGACTTTCTTATGTGACTAATGATGGGAAAAACCTTGATCACTTTGTTTCCCAATCTTGGATTAGGTTAAAAACATGCAAAACTATTCTAGGCTTTTCTAAATCCTATGCACAATGGAAAAATAGCATTTTTAAATGTTATAGGGATTTAGGACTTTATATTATTACCCATGGTTCATTTATTTCTTTAGGGGTCTTTAGGAAGTAATTAAAGGTCATTCCCTACTTTGAAACCCTAAGTACTTCCTTAAGAAAATTTGGTAAATCGTTAAGAAATTTTGGTACAACCAATCCTTGGACTATCGAGACCCCTATCTATCTTCCCATGGTCGATATTATACTTTGAGGACCCTTAGGTAGTGATTAGAGGTCATTTCCCACTATGGAACTAACATTGGATCCTTTACAAAATTTGATACATCATTTACAAAATTTGGCACATCCTTCACAAAATTTGGTACATCCTTAAAAATATTTGGTACATCCAATCCTTGAGCTATCAAAACCACCATCTTATTACTCATGGTTCGTTTATTCCTTTAGGGGTCTTTGGGAAGTGTTTGAAGGTCATTCCCTACTTCGAAACGGACTTTGGAACCCTAGATACATCTATGAGAAAATTTGATACATCTAATCCTTGAGCTAACAGGACACCCATGTATCTTCTCATAGTTCATTTCTTCATTTAGAAACCCTCAGAAAGTAATCGAAGGTCGTTCCCCACCTCGGAATGGACTTTGGCAACCTTGGTACATCCTTTACAAAATTTGGTACATCCTTTATAAAATTTGATACATCATTCACAAAATTCGGTACATCCTTAAAAAAATTTGGTACATCCAATCCTTGAGCTACTGAAACACCTATCTTATTTCTCATGGTCCATTAATTCCTTTAGGGATGAAATTGATTGGAGGTTGTTCCCTGCTCAGAAACGGATTTTGGAACCCTAGGTAAATCCTTGAGAAAATTTGATACTTCCAATCCTTGAGCTAACAAGACTCCTATCTCCCTTCCCATGGTCCATTTCTTCCTTTGGAGACCCCCAGGAAGTTATTGGAGGTCATTCCTTACCTCAGAACTAACTTTGGCAACCTTGGTACATCATTTGCAAAATTTAGTACATCTTGAAAAAATGTTGGTACATTCAATCCTTGAGCTACTGGGACCCCTATCTTATTACCCACGGTCTGTTTATTTCTATAGGGATCTTTGAAAAATGATTGGAGGTCGTTCCCTACTCTGAAACGGACTTTGGAACCCTAGGTACATCATTGAGAAAATTTGATACATCCAATCCTTGTGCTAACGGGACACCTATTTTCCTTCTCATGGACCATTTCTTTATTTGGAGACCCTCAGGAAGTGATTGGAGGTTGTTTCCCACCTCAAAATGAAATTTGGAAACCTTGATACATCCATTATAAAATTTGGTACATCATTTACAAACTTTGGTACATCTTTTATAAAATTTGGTACATCCTTCGCAAAATTGGTACATCTAATCCTTGTGCTAATAGGACACCTATCTTCCTTTCCATGGACCATTTCTTTATTTGGAGTCCCTCGGGAAGTGATTGGAAGTTGTTCTCCACCTCGAAATGGATTTTGGCAACCTTGGTACATCCATTTTAAAATTTGGTATATCCTTTACAAAATTTGGTACCATCTTCACAAAATTCGGTACATCGTTAAAAAAATTTGGTACATCCAATCTTTGAGCTACCGGGACCCTTATCTTATCACCCATAGTTTGTTTATTTCTTTAGTTATATTTGGGAAGTGATTGGAGGTCGTTCCTTATTATAAAACGAGCTTTGGAACCTTAGGTACATTCTTAAGAAATATTAGTACAGTGAATCACTTCTCTAAAATACCTACAAGAATAAACGGACCATGGGTAATAAAAAAGGGGTCCTAATAGCTCAAGTATTGGATGTACCAAATTTTTTTTAAGGATGTACCAAATTTTGTGAAGGATGTACTAAGGTTGTCAGAGTCCGTTTCGAGGTGGGGAACAATCTCCAATCACTTCCTAAGGGTCTCTAAATGAAGAAATGGATCATGGGAAGGGAGATAGGTGTCCCGTTAGCGCAAGGATTAGATGTATCAAATTTTCTTAATTGTGTACCTAGGGTTTCAAAGTCCGTTTCAAAGTACAGAACAACCTTCAATCACTTCTAAAAGATCCCTAAAGGAATAAATGTCTTATTCGTAATAAGATAGGGGTCCTAGTAGCTCAAGAATTGGATGTACCAATTTTTTTTTAACAATATGCCAAATTTTGTGAAGTATGTACCATATTTTGTAAAGAATGTATCAAAAGGGCCAAAGTCTGTTCCAAAATGGGGACTGTCCTCCAATAACTTCTTGAGGGTGTTCAAAGAAATAAATGGACCATGGGAAGGAAGATAGGTGTCCCGTTAGCTTAAGGATTGGATGTATCAAATTTTCTTAAGTGTGTACCTAGGGTTCCAAAGTCCATTTCCGATTAGGGAATGACCTCCAATCACTTCCCAAAGATCCCTATAGGAATAAACAAACCATGGATAATAAAATAAGGGTCCCAGTAGCTCAAGGATTGAATGTACTGAATTGTTTTAAGGATGTACCAAATTTTATAAAGAATGTACCAAATTTTGTAAATGATGTACCAAGTGGGCCAAAGTTCATTCCAAAGTGGGGAACGACCTCCAATCACTTCCTAAGGCTGTCCAAAGGAATGAATGGACCATGAGAAGGAACATAGATGTCCCATTAGCTCAAGGATTAAATGTATCAAATTTTCTTAAGAATGTACCTATGGTTCCAAAGTCTGTTTCGAAGTAGGGAACGACTTGCAATCACTTTCTAAAGATCACTAAAGGAATGAACGGACCATGGGTAATAATTAATTCTAACTTTGTTAAATCATGTCTTGCTTTTTAGGGCTCAATCCCAACACCTCCTGAATCGAAGCCATAGTAGCGATAAACTAATAAACTAAAATTGACCATGGATCCATCAATAATAGCTCTATGATATGGATCAACCTCTCTCCAACTCAACCTAGGGCATTCAACCAAGGTTAGGACTATAGATAGACTCCTACAAAAGAACAAAACAAAACGACTCAAACATGACTCATGGAACAGCGTAGGATGCAACAAACAATGACCAATGCATGATATGATACAACTCAATACATGACAAGGTGTGATACATGGTCTTATTATGGTAATCAAAATCCGAATATACGATAGAAACACTAAAATCAAAGGAGTATCCATTGTGAGATGGCTACGAATGTCACTAGAGAACTTTTATTAATAATCTAAAATGATCGAGGTGAATAAAAAAATACTATCATGGGGTCGATATTTCATCTCTAAATAGTTATCCCCTGACTTTACTTCTAACTTGAGCTTCTTGAAGGAAAATGATAAGATGATAAAGACAAATCTTTCAAAAAATGTGTGAATATGAAGATGTGTCGTTCACCTTTCTGAAATGAAAATAATAAGAATCGGGTTAAAAATAGAAAAATGTGAATCGATGGAAAAATGAGGTACCGATCCCAATCACATGATAGGTGAATAATGTAAAATGGTGAACATGATCTATGAGCCTATCCCTAAGTGTCAAGCAAGAAATGACAACAAATTGAAAGAATATGTCAACTCAAGAAAGGAAGACTGCCTAAAGCCTTAGGAAAAAAGCACACTGGACTCAACGAGTGATAAAAAGATACCAACACTTCACGGTAAAGGGTGATCCAATTGATACTCAAACTCGCACAAATCTTTAAGCATGCTTAATCGAACACCAAAAAAGGGAACATTGGATCCAAGCTATGACTAAAACGGCCTCAAAGGCTCTTAGATACACCCACATGTGAGAAAGGAATCCTAATTGAGGGATCTAAGGCTTAATCTATTAGGTTAAGGCAACTCTAAAAGAAGATGGATGGACTTTAAAGAGGCCCTAGTAGAAACAACCATACCCTTCGATGATACGCAACTTCCTGTGTGCCTCCAAAGAAATGGGGTGCTTCCATACAATTTGGTCATCACCTCCACACATGCACTATCTCACATCCTAGGGGGTTTCCTAATGGTGAAAGTTTTCCTAATGGCTGACACATCTCACAACTTTGATCCCTCAACGACGATTTAAGGTGTACAATGAGTAGTGTGGGTGCATACGATAAACATAAAAAGTTAAAATAGAAAATGAAACACATTGTTTATATGAATATTGATGAAATCTAGCTCTAAGCTATACAAGTCTTCAAAGATCTAACTTCGAGTAACATCAGTATGTGTTTCCAAACATCGATAAAGCTCATTTCTAGACCCTACTCCTAATCACTAGCTTGGTCAGAGAAACAAGCAAGGCAAGACAACAAGTCTCATATCAAATAAAAAATCAAAGGAAACAAGGTTGACCAAGACTGGGAATTAGAGGTAAGGAGATAAATTTGTTTCCTACACTAACAAGCAATACATGCATCAAATAGAAGAAGAGTAGTCATGTAATAGCTATGTCATCCATATCTACACACAAGCTAAGTAAGAAACAAGATAAGCGAGATAAATAGCATGCTAAAAAATAATCAAGATAATATACAACAAAGGAAATCAACATATCAAGATGAACTAGATATACAACAATGAGAATACATGTGTCAAGACAAATAAGATAATCACACAACAAAAAGAGTCAATATGTTAAGATAGGCAAGAGAATCAATCAATGTAATCAATATGTCAATATCTCAAGTGAACATAATAACCAAGCATGCATCATGTAGAAAAATGGTAATCATGAAGCACACAATCATGTAAAATAGATATATGCAAATATAAGTAGATATACACAAGTGTACATGATAATAAGAAGTGATAAATAGTAAGGCACGTGCAATATTAATGCAAAATAATCATCAACTCAATGGTCACATGCTCTAAAACATGCAAATATATAGCAAAGGCTCTATGAGAGGGTATCCATTAATCAATTAATCGAACGCCACATGTCTCTCAATTCGAGTTCAAGTTTGACCCTCTAAACATCCCCAATAGAGTCACCATTTTGTGGTCCCATATTTTTCAAGTTGTCCCCACTTGAATAGCGAGACTTCCTTTTTATTTGTGAAAAAATTAATTTTTGAAAAAAAGTTGGAGTCGCTACTTATCTTAGTTTATTTTTAAAAGGGAAAACAAAATCAGAAAGAAAACCTTGAGTAACTCCTTATTTGAAAATATATATATATATATATATATATATATATATATATATATATATATATATATATATATATATATATATATATATATATATATATATATATATATCTACAAAAACTAAGTCTAGATCTGAGGATCATGTTACCTATTAGGAAAGCATGGTGATAAGCTATAACACTCATCTAAGCCCATATACGTACGATCTCTATTAAACAAATGGGAAGAACTATGACAATTAATTAATTAATTATAGATACCCAAAAAAATGACATAAATTAATATATAAGAAAATAATTATTAAAACTGATTACAATAATATACAAGATAAATGACAAGAAAATTGTACAAATTGATTTATCAAACTGATTAAAAAAAATGTTTCAAGAAATTGCAAATGAGTTATGGACCTCGCATTTTGCATGATGTGTTCCCACTCGATAGCGCGAACTCGCTTTTTATTTGTTTGATGAAAATATATGATTTTTAGAAAAGACTTGGAGTCGCCACTTATTTTTGTTTTATTTTTTTTTTAAGAGAAAACAAAATAAGAAAGAAAACCCTAAGTGTGACTCCTCATTTGGAAAAGACGATCTGTGAAAAAAACCAAACCTGGGTTCAGGGGTCAGGTTAGTTATTGGGAAAGTACGGTAAAAACCGCAGCACCCCTCTAAGCCCGTATACATACAGTCTCTACTAAACAAATTAAGGGAATTATAACAATTAACTAATTAATCATAGATACCAAAATTAATAACATAAATCAATATACACAAAAGTGATAACAAAATAAAATTACAAGAATGTACGAAAAAAAATGACAATAGAATCATGCAAATTGATTTATTGAACTAATAAAAAAAATATTTGAAAAAAAAATAGTTTTCCAAAAATTTCAAAGGATTTTATTAAAAACAATTTTGAATGAGTGATTTCAATTTATTTATGTACAAAATATTTTCTTCAAGTGATTTGATTCAATTTTCAAAAAAAAAAAAGTTATTTACACTTAATGTATTAAAAGAATTTATTACAAAATTTCAATTTGGGCACAAAAATTATTTTACTTATTTTTACAAAAAAATGAATGAATTTTTACAATTTTATTTACAAAAATATTTCAATTTTTTTTCATCTAAGAAAAGTGACTTATACAAATTATTATATATATATATATATATATATATATATATATATATATATATATATATATATATATATATATATATATATATATATATAACTTTATTTGAAAAAGAAATTTAATTAAAAAGAAAGAAAACAAAAAAGTTTTAAATCATCTATTTCTAAAAAATACTTTTAATCTCATTTTAATTAAGGACAAAGAATTCATTTATAAAAAAAAAACATTTTTTGGGAAAATTTTACTAAAAATTCATTTTTGAGACAACTTTATTTACAAAACTATTTTTATTAAACAAAGAAATTTTGGACAATTTTATTAAAATAGTTTTTCAAATTCTATTATAACAATTCTTTTGGATTTTTCTAAATGCATTTTTTTTTAATTTTTATAAATAAAAAAAAATTCTTTTATTAAAAAAGAATATTTTAAAATTATTATTTCATTAAAACATATTTACTGAATTCTTCCTCTCATTTAAAAAAAAAAATTAGTTTGTTCGATGTTCAATTTTGTACACACTCAATAAATATATACAAACGAATATTTATAAGAACTAATAAAAATAAAACTAAATAAAAGTAAAAAATAGAATATGTACCAAAATAAACTTCCAAGCTCGATGTCTTCCTACAACTTTTTTATTCTCACTTTCTTCCATGAAATTTCGTGCTCCACATGTCATAAATCCGTACCCAGCCAACAAAATTGCAGAATGGACCCATGCGAAGACAAAAATAGCTCAAATGTAAATATTCAAAAATATATAGAGTCCAAAATAATTATTCAAACCCAAGTTCAAACTTCAAATTAGTCCAATAAAGTTCACCAATTAAAAATAGGCTCAAATTAACAAATATAACCCAATAAAAGTATCCCACATATCAAACACCCTAATCTAAATTTTTCAAATTAATAGTCAAAATATAAGCTCAATTAATCAAACCCAAAACATGATAAATTAAAATAAATCTCATTAGACCTAAATTTAATATTCCATAATCTAAGCCTAATTCAATGTATACCACAATTGTCCCATGTCCAAATTAAATAATTCAAATTGGCCAAGCTCATATCAAATATTCAAGTCATCCCACAAATCTCACCCACATTGTGGGCCCAAAATTCATATCAATTAACAAGCCCACATCAATAAAATCCATGGTCAAAGGAAATAATATCTCAAGCCCAATCCAACAAGCCCAAACACATAACCAATTAACAATAGGCCCAAGTCCAAACAAACAATATGCAATTGATATAATCCAAATATCCCAAATTAATCATCAAATGCAATATAACCACAAACCCAAATTAACCAATTTTAAATTAATTATCCAATAACAAATTAACCCAAATTCCATACTAATTAACTAAGCTCAAATATAAGGCCCACAAGCAAACATAAATGTACAAGCCCAATTTCAACAATAATTACTATTAAAATCAAATAAAGAAAAAAATAGTAATAATAATAATAAATGGGTGTGATGGGAAAGTAAGGGAGGGGGTCGCCAATGATCTATCGACGAAAATGAGGGTTGAGGGGTTTTTGGGAAATAAAAATAAAATAAAATAATAAATTAAAAAAAATGAAGATGAATAAAAAATAAATAAATAATGGGAGAAAATGGGGATGAAGAGGTGTTGGTGTCATGCCATGGGAGTTGGGGGAAATTGAAAAAAAAAAAAATGGGGAAGAAGAAATGGGAGGCTTTAGCCGTGTGGGAGTAAGGAAGGGGAGAGAAGAGAAAAAAATGGAGCAAAAAAATAAGGGCCCGTGTGGGTGCGTTGGGAGTTTAAATAGAAAAAAAATAAATAAAAAATAATAAAAAAAATGGGGAGGATTGTCGGTTGTTATGTGGGTGTTTGGGTAGAGAAATTGAAATGAAAAATGGGGAAGAAGAAATAGGGGGTCAGTCGGCTGCGTGGGAGTAGTGTTTGTCCTGCTGCTGGAATGGGTAGTGTGCGTTCAGAAAGAAGAGAAATTAGGGAATCAGAGGAAGAATGGAGAGAGAAGGAGAAACGGGGCAGCCAGCCGTTCTTGGGAAATGGGAAGAAAAATCTGAAAAAGAAAAATGGAGAAAGTGGAGGGGCCAAAAATTGGAAGAGATGAGAGGAAAATGACTAGGAAGAAGAGAAATAAAATAAAATAAAAAATGATAGAAAAAAATGTTAGAGGGGCATGTGGTGACGTGGGGCTATGGGGGAGGTATGGGAGGAGAGAGAGAAAGTGGGTGGGGAAGGTAGGTGAAGGAGAAAAAGGAAGATAAAGGAGAGAGAAAAGAGGAAAGAGAAAATGAAAAATAAATAAAAATAATAATAATAATAATAAAATAAAATTTAAAATAATAAAAACTAATAATTAAATAGTGAGTAGACCAAAAACATCACACATAATTGGGATTTGAAATCTAAGCACAAAATTAGGCTCGAAATTAATGTAAAAATAAAATTGGGACAAATTTTGGGGTTTACAGGAGTTTATTAAAAATAATTTCAAATTAATGATTTTAATTTATTTATTTACAAACAAAAAGTTTCAATTTATTTTCAATAAATGATTCGATTCAATTTCACTTGTGTTTAATTTTCAAGAAACTTATTTACACTTATTACTGTTAAAAGAATTTACTAAAAACAATTTAATAAAAAAAAATGAAATTGATTTTATTTATAAGGAAATGTTTTTTATTTACCTTTGTTAAGAAAAAAAATGATTTTTTACAATTTTATTTACAAAAGTATTTCAATTTTATTCTCCAAGTTTATTTTTCAATTTAATTTTTATTTTCTTTTGAAATGAGTTTATTTGCTTAAAAAAGAAATTTAAATTTTTATAATTTTATCTAAAAGGAAAAGAATTTGATTTACTTTTATTATTAAAAAATTTAACATCCATTTTTTTTTCTATTCCACCATATGATCTGTCATCAAATATTTTATGAGAGTCAATTATTTCTTAAGGTTAGTAACTCTCACCTCATGAAGAGTTGGTCCCTTCATACCCACACCATATTGGCCAATAGCCTTAATCGTTGGTTGGAAACTCAGATATGTGACTGCATTAAATGGAATAGTATCCTCATACATCTACCTTGTGATAAATATACAATTTCTTGCTCTTGCTTCCTTTTTGTAGGCATCATTGATGGTAGTTTGATTCATCTTCCCACTCCTTCGATTTTGAACAACCATCTATGCATTAGGAGTGAAAAAAAATGATCCATAGGACCTTTTTGTCTTGGTTTTTTTGAAGATAACATCCTACCACCACTTCCTCCTCGGTTACTACCTCCATTAGAAATGTTGGTGACATTCATTCTACTATTAATCTCCTCACCAAAATCTTCATCTTCTAAACCAAACAAATCTTCATTAAAATCTTCACTCCCCATATTTATTTGCTCTTTTTAACTTTTCTTGGAACTCATATACTCTTTCATTTCTTCTCTAACATGTTCCGAACATTTTCTACACTTTTTAGCATTTCTATATCCACCAACAAGATATTATTTGTGTCTATATATACCTCATTTGGTTACTTTATCACAAAAAAATGCATATGATGATGTTCAAATCTTTTTCATTAACTAAACGAGCATACTTCCATTTGGGATCTCTTCTTCCACTTGCACTAGAGTCCACTTGAGTTTCACTCTCATTATACATATTGCAAACAAATTATCTATACTACAATAAAAATAATTATAATTAAATTAAGAAAAAAATTGAAAAAAAAAATATGCATATCACATTAACAAAAAATATGCAAATGAGTGTTTTTTATTTGTTTATTTTTATTTAGTAAAATTTTCATGTCAAAATACAATATTTATATTCTTTTTAAAAATGTCTATGAGAGTTATGAGACAAGAATGGAAAAAAAATGTAGAAAAGTGAAGAAAAAAGAAAAATACCGAGACCCCGGAAAGGTATGTGACTATTTTTCCTCTATTTTTCTCCTATTTTCCTCCTCTTCTTCATCTGCTTCACTTCTTGACTACACGGCTGAGGCTAGGGCAAGATTTGGGAGTGGTGTCAAGTTGAAAACAACCAGAAAAGGGGGTTGTAAGGGAAAAAAAATGACCAAAACGACGTCGTTTTGGCTTGTTTTTTTTTTAAAAGGAACAAGCTCCAAAACGACATCATTTTGGCATGTTCCTTTTAAAATAAAAATGGCCAAAACACCATCATTTTGGTCCCAAAAAATAAAATAAATAAATAAATAAATAAAAAATAGGGCTTCTCTACCCTCTACAATCCGATGCGACGACGTCGAAAAAAAAGAGAATAAGAAGAAAAATGAGGTAAGGGATCGAGGCGTACCTAGGGACCGCATCGTGCCTTGCCGGAGGCGCGCGCCTAAGTGATGCCTTCATGAAGAGGCGTCACATACCTTCAGGTGAGGCTCCAAAGGGTGGCGTCGCACCGCCTAGAGCCTAGGCACGCCTTTCACAACTATGGAGAAACTAAATTTGTTTCTTTAAAATCATTTGATATGTTGGGATTTGTTAAGTCCCATTTCAATTTCCATGAATTTATCCATAAGTCTCCATTAATTTGAGTCATGAAATTCAATGTGTGTATATTATTTTTAAAACATGCTTATCAAATGAAATTAGGTAGCATTCATTTTCAGAAAATAGAAGTTTATTAGCCTAAAGGAACTAGATTATTTTAAAAGTAAAACTAAATGATTATAAAAAAGTTGAAAATTGATTTTAAAACAATAGATTATTTAACATATATAAAATGTCATTTAAAGTTCAATGATTAAAGAAAACAAGGGTGGGAGAATTCTTGTAAAACATTTAGGGACATTTTATGTCTTATAAGAAAATGGGAAATCAAGTTTTTCTAAATAGAGAGTTTTATTCTAAAGCCCATTGTCATGCAATTTGTCTAAGGGCTTTCAAAAAAACAGAATTCATATTTTCACAATTAGATTTTAAAGTTAATAAAATTCAATAAGTTTATATTATGATGATCGAAAGCTATACACTGATATTTTGTTCTTTCCTATGTCCATGTAAAATAGGAATCTGCTAGTTATCTAGATCAATCGCCTACAATCACTTGCATTAAAATATTGGTTTATGATATTATATAATCAATTAATTAAAATTGTTCTTGTTATTTCCTTTTCTTACTTAAACTATAAGATCTAGATATCCTAACCTTCCTCAACCTCTTTTTGCATCCATCCTTACTTCCTAGAATTATTGTTCATTCATTTGTGTCTCATCTATTCAACTATTTCTATATTAGTCCAAAAGTCTATCTCAATATCACCAGAATCCATCACATAAAATTACAAGTGAAAATGATAATAACCATGCAAACATTTAAAAAATAGAATTTGATCGTTATTGATATCCCAAGATACAACTGAAAAAAAAAAAAAGTTACATTATGAACAAGAATTTTAAATATAACATTCAATCACTTTTAGAGTACATGGTTCACATTAAATCATTCACTCAATTTCACATAATTGATGAAATCTAAAATCAATCCAACCAATCCCTACAATGTCTAGAAGGATTTTAAATTTGAAAAATAAAAATATAAAGAATAGACAAATTTAAATTCTCAAGAAAAATTAATCATCATCAATCAATGGATATTCGTGAAATGTCATCAATCAAGTTCTCAAACAAGGCATACCAGAGCATACCAGAACAAAGTCAATGAACTCAAAACATCATTACCTAGATTTTAAATCTCATCATATTAACTCAAAATCAATGTAAATCAAGAAGAGATTATTTCAAGTGTTTGATTAAATTCAATTAATAAGTGCAAATTTTGATTTCCCTTGTACAAACTCCTAAAATATGCAAATTTGAACAAATCAATATATATTAACATTGTCTATTACTTGAATGTTAATTAAGTTGCCAATTTTTTTTAAACAAATATGGATTAAGATTTTTGAACAAACAAAGCTAAACCAAATCATCAATAGATTTCATCATACTTTCAAATCAAATCAAGCTATCATAAATTGGTAGAAAATGAAGAATGATTACAAATGAAAGTTTAAAAATAATTAAAACTCATTTAAAATCACAAAAAATTCAATCTGATTATATTTAATCAATATGAAGTCATTTATGTTCTAAGGAAATGACAAACCGATTGCATAAAATAATCTAGTTAACAATGATTTATCAATACTAGTATTCTAATCCATTTGTAATAAGTGAGATTTTAAAGAAAACGAATCACTAATTACATGATGATTTGATGAAATTATATTAAACAAAGATTTAAAGAAAATAATAGTTCAAGGATTTTTTTTTTTAAAAAAAAAAAATCATTTGAGTAATGATGATTTGATGGATATTTGGGGAAAAAATATGAAAAAAAGATTTTAGAGTGACTCATTTCTTTTAATCTCATAGAACTAGAATCTAAATATTTTGAATCAACATAGAAATTTCAAGCGAGTCACCAATTAACCACATACAATAATCATATTAACATAATACAATAAAACAAAGAATCTAGATTTTGAATTTTCTAAAATATTTGGATCAACCTATAACAATTAAGATTAAAAGAGAAGTTGAACTTCTACTTATGCAATAATTCAGTCAGAGTGTCATCTAAACAAGGATTATAAAAAAAAAAAAATTAAATTCTAAAAAAAATCCTTTTGAATCATTATAATTAACAAGGATTTGAGAAAAATTATAAAATAAGGATTTGGATTTACCAAGTTCACTTAAATTCATAGAGTTAAAAATCTTAGTGTATTGAATTAAATTAGATTCATGGAAGTTCCAAGTAAATTGCTAATCAAGTACATAAAATGATAAAAACTAATATTAAGTTAAAAACTTCGAAAACAATTACATTAACTTTTAGTAATTGATGCTTAAAATAAAGAATCTCTGATCATGTGATAACCTACTTAGAATTTATTAAAAGAGATCCACAAGGAACATCAATTTATGATTATAACAAAACAAACCAAATACCAACAAAGAAAACAGAGGAAAAGTCTAGATCCAAAATTTCGAAAGCAATTACATCAACTTTTAATAATTGGCACCTAAAACAATGAATATCTAATCATGTAATAACCAATTCAAAATTTCTTAAACAAAAATCTACAAGGAATGTCAATTTATGATTGCAACAGATAAACCAAACATCTATAGAGAAAGCAAAGGACACACAAAAAAAAAAAAAAAAAACCTCATCTCAATCTTTCAAGACAAATGAGAAAAGAAAAAAAAACAGATAAACAATTATAATAAAATAAAATAAAATAAAATAAAAAAAGCCTTCAAACAAATCTGCTACAAATCAATAAGGAATTACTAGAAGTAATGACCTAGGATTTAAAAATAAAAAATGATCTCAGTTATAAAATATGGAGACCATAGAAATCCATTCCAAAATTCCAAGATAACCAAACACATATCGACAACAGAAGAACGGAATACAATCACCAGTTATAAAATGATTTGATCCAAATAATAATAAATAAATAAATAAACACAAAATCAGAGAATCACAAGCTTGATTTTCCCGAATACACAAAATAATTAGAGAAAATGGAACCTAACCCCTGTCAAAACACTCTCCCCAAAGATTTCTCTCAACCCTAGCTCTTTCTTTTCCTTCTTTCTAGTGTTTCTCTCAACAAAGATGAAAAATATGACAGCCAAAGATCTCTCTCTAACTCTCTAACAGAGGCGGTTTCCTCGCTTTTATATCGCCTCTGGAAACATCCAAAGAGCTCTGTTTTCACATGACCTCACTCCCCCAGCCCAATGCTATCAGCATGACTCTCAAAATCGGTCTAATATATTCTCAGTCAAACAGGCCTTATATGAAACTAACAATTCTACCCTTCTTACTGTCTCAAAATTTAAAATACAAGCTCAAAAACACAAAGAGACTAAAATTCCAAAATAATAATAATAATAATAATAATAATAATATAAATAAATAAATAAAATAAAATAAAATAGATATAGTGAGCATGACCATGCAGGGCGTGTAAGATCAACTAGGTGCGCTACATCAACGCTTCAAGGAAGAAAACCAGCACCAAAGTGTTTCACCTTTCCAACTATACTGAGGGTTATAGAACTAGAAATGGAGCTTTCAAAGCCACGAATGCAAGTTTTGAATCAAACTTCCTGCAAACATATCTCAAGCCCCTCTGAAGAAAGATGTTGATAAGATTAGAATTCTCACCAATGGTGTCGTCGATCACTTCGCGAGAAAGGTCAAAGAGTATGGTGTGCTGGCTATCATCGGCAGTGTAGAGAGAGGCGCTCGAGACTGAAACAGCAACTCTGAAATTGAAGACAGCTCTTGCAAGGCACATGTGAAGTAAATGGGACTGAATGCAGCTCCAACGGTTATTTTCTAAAGACAAACTAGCAACATGTCAAACCTTCACTGATCAATGCTCAACACAGGTGAGAATGAAGACGAGATAGTGCTTGGTTTGGGAGAGAGAAAAAGGGAGTTGTAGGGCAAGTGGTTTTCAGTTTGGAGAAAAAGAATATGAAGCTCTAGTGGAAATGTGGTGCTCAGGTTGGGAGAGAAGAAGATGAAGCTAAAGTGGAGGTGTCATGCTCGGTGTGGTGCTTGGTTTGGAGGAGAAGAAAGTGGATACGGGTGATAAAAAAGTGGAAGGATGGTTGGTCTTTGGTCATTTGTAGGCATGACAGCTTTGAAATGAAGCATTGACGGAGGAGAGGACCATAGGATTGATTGGTTCACAGCTCCATGCAATGTAGCTTAGAGGTAGGATGCTAGAGTTATGGGCTATTATGAAAAAAAGTGACAGCAGGTGAAGGTGATGATGGTAGGTGCAAAGAATGGGTTTAAGTCCAAAATAATCTATTGGCAGAAAAACTAAGAATAGTGTCCATCTCAAAATATTTGTCAAAATAGCCTTTTGTATCCACATAAATTTTTTTTTTTTTGCGTGAAAAACTACTGTTAGTGACTGTAATTTTAAAAGTTTCAAAAATATCCTTAAAACCACAGTCATAAACTGTAGTTTAACAATTTTCCTTAAAATCATAATTAGTAATTGTGGTTTCAAAATTATTTTTAATTCACCCCGTTTTAATAGTATTGTGATTTTAATATTATTTTTAAAATATTCTTGATCATAATAACCATAAAACCACAATTAGTAAGGAATAACCTAAAATCATAATCATTGACATTATTTTTTATATGAAAATATAAAATTTTAAAATAATATAAATAATTTGTTTATTTATTTTAAAATTTTAAAATAATATGAAAAAATAATTTTCTTTTATTTATACTTGATAAAATTCATAAAACAAATAAATATTTTATTTACCATAAATATAAAAAATTTTATGGGAATGCATGTAGGCGAAATTATTTTCTCAAAATTTCAAGGAAAATATGAAAAGATAATATATATATAATTTCAAAACAGTCGTAAAGAAAAAATTTATTAAGGATAATTTGTAAAAAAAAATAATTTTAAACTAACAATAGAAAATTGTAAGAAATTTTCCCCACTCCGAAACGAACTTTAAGGAAATTTGGTACATCTTTAAGAAAGTTTGGTTCATCCATAATTTACATTAAAATTAAAAATCAAAAATCAAAAATCTAAAATCTCTTCTTTTTTTTTTTAGTTGATGTATGGTTATATGAATTTCCCTTAAAGATATTTGTGAAACCACGGTTAGTAACTGTGGTTTTAAAGAAAATTATAAAACCACAGTCTGTGACTATGGTTTTAAAGAAAATTATAAAACCACAATCTATGACTATGGTTTTTAGGATATTTTTAAAACCCCAATTACTAATGTGATTTTATGGTTATTATGATAAATAATATTTTTAAAATAATATTAAAATCGCAATACCATTAAAACGGGATGGATTAAAAATAATTTTGAAACCACAATTATTAACTATGGTTATAAGGAAAATTGTAAAATCACAGTCTGTGAGTGTGGTTTTAAGGATATTTCTAAAGCTTTTAAAACCACAATCACCGATTGTGGTTTTAATACAAAATATTACTTTGAAAAATATTGAAATGAGTACTATTCTTACCATTTTTTTCTTCAATGGATTATTTTGGACTTAAACTTCAAAGAATGGGTTGTTGCAGGGGGATGGGATGGTTGGTTGCAGTTACACGGAACTAGGTTTATGGGTTGGTATAGGTTAGAAGGTTTAGGTGTATAGCTGGTAATGGGTAGGATGATATGGTGATCGGTTATAACGTGTTTGAGTTACGAATAGGGTGCATTTTAAGCCATGTAAATATTAAAAAATATTTTATGAAAGGATATAAATTGTATAATTGTTATTAATTGCAAGACTAATTCATTTCATGTTTTAAGGAGTGCGTTTTAATGGTTGGTAATGTCCTAAATATTCTATTTGTATTCATGGTTCATGGGATATTAAAAAAGAATATTGGTTTAGCAAGTTCATTATTAGAAGAAATAACTCATTCTATTTTATATTTCAAAACATGAATTAGGTAGTTGTAATAAACTTTAAATTTTAATTTTGCTTTTGGTTCATGGGGTATTAGAAGGACAATTATTTTGGTATATTAATAAACTCAAATTTTTATTTCAATTTATGGTTCATAAAATATTAAAAATAAAAATATATATATATATTTTATCATAAAAGAAAACCTTAAAATATATATTTAGTAACCCTAACATATTAGCTTTCAATTTACTCATTGAATAATTTTAATTAATATCTCGATTTTTATAATTTATAAGATAATGTTAAGAAAATACTTGAATCACATTAAATCATTCTTATCCCAATTCACCATCAAACCCTTATTGTATTTCATATTTTTAAAGAAAATGAAATCAATTATTAATTAATTTAAATCATGAATTTGCCTTCTAAAAATAAAATTTCTTTTTTACAATTCTAATTATACTTAAAAGAAATAATAAGTTCAAGCAACAAGAATTCTAAATTAAAAAAATCAGAAGTTTATGTGATCACATCAAATTTCCATAATTGTCCTCCAAAAAGCTCCTGAGGAAGAACCAGAAACTACAAGTCAATAAATTACAATAATTTACTAGGATAGTAACCCATATGGGTTAAGGGAAAAATGAGGGGACTATGAAAACTCATCCCGACGACTAAGATAAATCATTCCTCCAATTAGCAAGTGGTATACTATAGTCTCTACTAGATTGCTCAAATCTATGAACCAATTATAAACAACTTGTCTACTTATAAGGAACTCATAACTTGTATCTTCTATACAACTCCTAATGCACCCAAGTCATATACAATGTAAGAGACATGGGTTAAATGTCCAAATCAATGTAGGACAATTAAGTCTAACTTTGTTACATCATGTCTTACTTTTAGAGGCTCAATCCCAACAAACTCCTACTAGCCCCAAAAGTAGATTGGACACCTTAGAAAGATTCTACTCCACAATCACATCACCCCCCTATGCTACCTCATAATTAGGTAACACTTCCTTTTTATGCATTTCCTCTTCTAGTGGTAGTTTTATTCTTTAGACCATGCCACCATCCCACTATTATCACATAACAAGATCTTAAACGATATAGCTAAGGAAAACTACCCATAAGCCAAAGAGCTTACTTTGTTGCTATAGAAGCAAAAAAAACCACTTAGAGTGTACACATACCCAGAGGTAGACCTGCATGTAGGGGTCCTTATCAGACTAAAAGTCCAATTTCCCGATACAAAAGGATTGTCAATTCATCTCAAAGACACACAAACATATAATCTCTTGTTCTCTAAAGATACTTGAGTATATGTTTGACATCTGCCCAAAGCTCTAATCAGGAAAAGGACTAATATCCACTCATTATTCCTATAACAAAGCAAATACTTGGTCTAATGCATAGAATTACATACATAAGGCTATCCATTGCATATGCATAGGATATCGCTGTAACACAATCTCTCTCCACATATGTCCAAGGGCATTGATTTTGAGAAAGACAACTCCAAACCTAAAGAGTAACAAACCCTTCTTAGAGTTTTGCATCATGTACTTGACCAAATGTTCATCAATGTAGGTGACATGGCACAATTTTCCTATTCTTGCAATCCTAAAGGATCTTAACCCTAAGAATATATTATGTCTTCCTCTAGATTTTTATCTAGAACTAAGTAAACAATTAGATCTTGATTGATGACAATATCCCTACATCATATCCAATGAGTAAATTATCATCTACCTACAAGAACTTAGAGCATTATCACGCTTCCCTATGCCTTCTTGTACATACAAGGCCCATTGCTATGAAAATGTTTGGATGATATGTCTCATAAATAAGACATTGCAATAGATATGAATAATCAAATGGATTCGAGTATGACCATTTTTGAAAAGGTTTTTCATAGTTGAAACAAAGTTTCAAACTATAACTTTTAGCTATAGTCTTAACCACATAAAACTTAAGCTTTCCATTTATTCTTGTGTTCCTCTTGTAGACCAACTTACACCTATGTGTTTTATCTTTTTAGATGTTTCTACAAGAACCCAAAATATGGTATAATACAAAGATTCTAAATACCTCTTTATATCTCCTTACCTTAAGTAAACATAAACATTACTCATTGTTTCATTATAATTTATGGTATATAGACATCCCACTATGATGAGGTACTGGTGTACTAGAAATCGTAGGAATGGTATGTCTCTTACCCGTTAGATCCATAATATCTTGTGCAAAAAGAGGATTATCTTCTAATGTATCATCCAATCTATATCACTCGTTACCTCATTCCTCATCATATAGTCTTCATTAGAAATTTGACATTTGTATCAACAAACACCTTCTCATGATCCTAACTATAAAGATTATAACCCCTGAAATCCTTTTAGATATCTCATAAATTCATATACCTCTTAAGAAAAAAAGGTATTACATAATCCATAAGACATATCCCCAAAAAAATCTGGAAAAATATGAGAAACCTATCCATGATCTCATTATGTCCATCCAAGTTTGATATCTTCTTTCCACCTCTTCATTTTGCAATGGAGACCCTAGTGCACATAATTGGGAAATAATTTTATGCTCCAATGGAAAGAATCAAATTAGTAGACATATCACCTTGGTCTAATCGAAGTGACTTGGTATGTATACCCAATAGGTTATCCAATCTCGTCTTAAATTCTATGAATGTATCCAAGGCATCGGATTTCCTATGTATATATCTAAACCTAGAGTAATCATCACTAAAAGTGATGAAATACCCATACCATCCCCATGCATGGACACTAAAGTTCCATAGATGTTATTATGCATTAACTTCAAACATTCCTTGGCTCTAGTCCTCTTGGTCATTTTATCATCTATACAAGATTTGTAGACTGAAAGATCTTCTGGAATCAAAGAGTCCAGGCTTTACTAGACTTTGTATCGATTAATATAACCTAGGTCTACATACCAAATGTTTAATTAGTGTTAGGTTCAATCTTGAGATCTGACTATTCTCATCACTTGGCAAAGTGATAATGGAATACATATAAAAGAAGATATTGTCTCCCACTAACCTGCACAACTAACCTTACATTTGAAGCTAAGGTAAGTATAATACCATCATTTAACATTCTCACTTATTCAATATCCTGTAAGGACTTACAGACGGTGGGCTTGGAATCTATCCACTATAAATGGTGAAATCCACCACTAAATATTCAACATTGAGAAAATGATGTATACTTTCATTTTTCCTTTAGGTAAACTAGGCATTCTTTTTATAGTGTCATAAAAGGTCACAAAGGAATCACTGCCCCTAAAGAACCTTTGACCTCCATATAAACACCTTATAATCTTTGAGAATCCTCTAAGCCATCCTGAAAGAAAATGGCAAGGTCTCTAAGATCATATGAATACTGGTGTTTATAATAGTTCTAAGAGTAGCTTGTCAAAGCTAACCTACCCTTGTCACCAAATAACAATTGCAAACTAAAAAGAAAATATCAAAGTCTCTAGTAATAGACATGTGTTGCTATTACAACACATTATCCAAAGATCCAAGTATTAAACACTTGGTCTTCTGATCTGTCTAATACCACCTTGATATACCACTCTTTCATTTTGCTAGGTTAGTTCATAAGGAATAGCTAACTCTTCCTAAACTAGATTCTATGCAATTAGTTATTATATCTAGAATAAAATTAAGTCAAAATGATTAGTTGGGCTTGCTCCAAAGTGAGAAAGAGAGTGATTATAAATAACTAACATGATATCTATAATAAAAAATATAACCAAGCATATGACATAATTGAGCATTCAAGGCAATTAGTAATTAATTTAGCAAAAATGTAGTGCTCTCAAACTACATATCCTTTTACAAGGTATTTTAGTATCATAAGAATTAAGCCTACGATGGGTAGGTCATGACCTCATTACTAGTTAGAGACCCTCTCAAATTGATCTCCCTACCTTAACCATGAAATATATCTAAAGGCAACATCAACATACCTTTTATTTGGCCCATGGACTATGCAAGTGGAGTTATTATGGGTGATTCGACCACTTCATATCCAATTATAAGTGTATAACCATTGTCCTTAAACTATCAATGTCACCAAATAGGGAACCCTACCGATGGCGAGGTTGCTCCCACTATAAACATTTCTAGTATTGTCCTAATAGAGAGTCCATATCACTTGATTCTTAGGGCTCAACCCACCGATTGGGTGGTGATGAACCCCAATCAAGATAGGTTTGACAATGAAGGTCATGGGCTTACCTAAGACCCTTTCCCACGTAATCTTTTGAGATAAATAAGAGTAATTTAAAACCATTAGTAAGTTCCTTGATGAATAAATTATCTACTTTGAGAATTTCCAAAGATATTTATTTCCTAATTGGATATCTAGTGTAGTAGGAAAATATGAACATGAAAAAAATTTAAATTTTCCATGAAAGTGATTTTCAAAAATAATTTTGATAAAATATCCACTCTCAAAATTTTAAAATCTATTTTCATAAAATTCTCCTTCCATACACAATTCCAATTAATAAATATTTTATTAATGAAATGTTTCAAAGAAATTTATTTCCATCAATTACTAAGCCTTTTGATAATAATCTTTTAATGATAAATTATCTCCAATGAATATTTTCAAAATATTTATTTTTTAAATTGAAAACTCTAGTATAATAAGGAAATTACCAATTTATGAGATTTTAAAAATCTTGAGAGCACCTTATCCAATAATGGAACGTTTGCTTCTGATATTCAAAATTCCTCATAAATTTAATTTCTTTATCCTTATACCTTTCCAATTTAATAATATTTATATGGAAACCTCATAATAATTTATCTCATTAAATACTACCAAAAACAAAACTTTTTAGTAATTCCTTAATGGATAAAATATTATTTATGAAACACTCCCAAAAATATTTATTTCCATAAAGGAATTAAACAATCAATTTTGGAAAGTATTTTTAAAATATTTTTGTGGACCCCGCATTTCTCTCGATGTGTTCCCACTCGATGGCGAAACTCATTTTTTTATTTGTTTTGTGAAAATTTGATTTTTTGAAAGAAAAAAAAACTTGGAGTCGCCACTTATTTTTGTTTTATTTTTTAAGGGAAAAACAAAATAAGAAAGAAAAACCTTAAATGTGACTCTTGAAGGAAAATAGGTCTGTGAAAAACCGAGTTTGGGTCTGGGGATCAGGTTAACTATTGGGAAGGTACGGTGGTGAGCCGTAACACCCCTCTAAGCTCGTATACATACGGTCTCTACTAAACAAATTAAGGGAATTGTGGCAATTAGCTAATTAATTATGGATACCAAGAAAAATAATCAAGCAACTGAGTATGTACAAGTCATAGTGAAAATCAATATACACAAAAATAATAATGAAATCTAATTACAAAATACACAAAATAAATAATAAGAAAATTATGCAAAATGATTTATTGAACTAAAAAAAGATATTAAAAAAATAGTTTTCAAGAAATTTCAAAGGATTTTATTAAAAATGATTTTGAATTAATGATTTCAATTTATTTATTTACAAAAAAGAATCAATTTATTTTCTCAATTTTATTTGTATTCAATTTTCAAAAAAGTTATTTAAACTTATTGTATCAAAAGAATTTATTACAAAATTTCAATTCGGGTACAAAAATTATTTTTACTTGCTTTTACTAGAAAATAATGAATTTTTACAATTTTATTTACAAAAGTATTTTGATTCATTTTTATTTAAAAAAAAAGTGATTTATACAAATTATTTAAAAAGACATAACTTTATTTGCAAAAGAAATTTTAATTAAAAAAATTAAATCCTCTATTTCTAAAAAATACTTTTAATCCCATTTTAATTAAGGAAAAAAAATTCATTTAAAAAAAAATTTTGGACAATTTTATTAAAAATTAATTTTTGAGACAACTTTATTTACAAAACAACTTTTGGACAATTTTATTAAAAACAAAATTTCAAATTCTATTAAAAACAATTCTTTTGGATTTTTCTAAATGAATTTTTCTGAATTTTTATAAATAAAAAAAATTCTTTTATTAAAAAAAATATTTTAAAATTATTATTTTATTAAAACATGTTTACTGAATTCTTCCTCTCATTTAAACAAAATTTCTAGTTTGTTCGATGTTAATTTTGTGCACACTCAATAAATATATATAAACGAATATTTACAAGAACTAATAAAAATAAAACCCAATGTCTTCTAACAGTTTTTTCAATCTCACTTTCTTTCATAAAATTTCATGCTCCACGTGTCATCAATTCATACTCAGCCAACAAAATTGCATAATAGGTCCATGCAAAAACAAAAATAGAACGAATGTAAATATCCAAAGATGCACAAAATTTCAAACAAATATTCAAACCCAAATTCAAATTTCAAATTAGTCCCATAAATTTCTCCAATTAAAATGAGCCCAAATTACTATAGGTCTTAGCCTAGAACATCCAAATTAATAACTAAAAATACAAACACAATCAACCAAACCTAAAATTGGATAAATTAAAATAAATTCTACTAAGCCTAAATTTAATATTCAATAATCCAAAACTAATTTAATATACACCACAATTGTCTCATGTCCAAATTAAATAGTTCAAATTGGTCAAGCTCATGTCAAATATTCAAGTCATCCAACAAATCTAACCCACATTGTGGGCCCAAATTTTTTTATCAATTAACAAGCCCACATTAATAATACACATGACCAAAGGAAATAATATCTCAAGCCCAATCTAATAAGCCCAAACAAATAACCAATTAACAAGCCTATATTAATAACACACATAGCCAAAGGAAATAATATCTCAAGCTCAATCCAATAAACCTAAACAAATAACCAATTAACAATAGGCCCAAGTCCAAATAAACAATATGCAATTGATATAATCCAAATGTCCCAAATTAATCACCAAATGCAATATAACTACAAACCCAAACTAACAAATTTCGAATTAATTCACCAACAATAAATTAACCCAAATTTCATATTAATTCTCCAATAAAAAATTAACCCAAATTTCATAGTAATTAACAAAGCCCAAACATAAGGCCCACAAACAAACATAAATGCACAAGCCCAATTTCAACAAGAATTACTATTAAAATCAAATAAAAAAAATAAAGAAATAGTAATAATAACAATAACAATAACAAGAATAATAATAATAACAATAATAATAATAATAATAATAATAATAATAATGAAAACGGGTGTGATGGAAAAGTTAGGGTATGAAGGAATGAGAGAAAAAAGGAAGGGGTCGCCAGTTGGCAGTGGCTTGTCGATGGCGACTGGCCGGTGGTTTGCCGGTTGCACTGAGAGATTGGGTATAGTGAGAAGAGAGTAGATAATAATAATAATAATAATAATAATAATAATAATAATAATAATCATAATAATAATAATAGTAATAAGAAATCAAAAGAATAGTGTTTGGATGGAGATAAAGAGAGGGAAACTGAAGAAAAGGAAAAAATAGGGGTCGGCCAGGAGAAAAAAACAATGGGAAACAAAAAAAGTGGGGGGAGTGTCGTGGGAATGAGAAGAGAAAGGGAAGGAAAAAATCCAAAACAAAAAATGGAAAAAAAAATAAATAAATCTAGGAGTTGTCCCGGCCGACTATGTGGAGAATGGGGAAGAGCTGAGAAATGGAGAGAAATTGGGGAGATAGGGAGCCAACCCCAGTGTGTTGTTGGTTTTTGGGTAGAGAAAAGTTGGAGCAAAAGTAAGAAAAATGGGGAAGAATAAATAGAGAAAAGTTGGGGAAGAGAAGAATGGGGGGGCGGCCGTTCTTGGGAAAATGGGAAAATGGGAAAAAAGGAAAAATGGAGATAATGGAGATGGAAGTGGGGAAAAATGGGGACCGGCCCAAAGGCAAGAGAAAGTCGACCCACCTTGGGAAATGGAGAGAAAAATAAATAAATAAATAAAAGGAAAAAAATGATGAAGAGTGGAAATAGGAAACTTTTGGATGTGGGGGGTATGGGAGGTAGGTGAGGTTAGGTGGAGGAAGAGAAGAGAGAGAAGAAAGAGAATATATATATATATATATATATATATATATATAATATAATATAATATAATAATAATAACAAATAAAAATAAAAAATAATAATAAAAACTAAGAATTAAATGTTTAGTAGGCCAAAAATATCACATGTAATCAGGATTTAAAATATGAGGACAAAATTGGGCTCAAAATTAATGTAAAAATAAAAAATTGGACAAATTTTAGGGTCAACAATTTTATATCTCCATTAAATTACTAAAAGTTTCCAAAAATATTTTGGCAACCTTTCTTATTATAAATTCTTTATCATGAGATTTTCCAAATCCATTATTTATCTTTTAAACCAGGGCTCATGTCTAAAAAAATTGTCCTCTTATTCCTTATTATTGGAACTATCCAAACAGAACGGTTTCCTCCTTTCTAAGGGAGAGAGCCTGAAGGACCAACTATAAGTATAATTTCCTTCTCTCACCGAGAAAGAACAGGAAAACCTCCTAAAGTTTAATAAACCAATAATTCTAAAGAAATAGTAATAGATTTTAACAACAACCAGTTTAAATAAATAATCTTAGAAAAATCTTCTCATAAAAATTTACCAAGAATACCAAAATACCTTTCTTTCTTTAGGTTTTAACACTTATTTTGATAACTTTCTTAATTTTAAATTATCTATCATGAATCTTCAAAATTAACTTATTTTCTTGTGCAAAATAGGGAAAATATTATTTTATAAAGATTTGGAAAAATAAGAGTTTTTCCTTAAAAGAAAGATTTTATTCTTAGAGATCTCAAAAATTGAGAAGATTTTAAATAAAATTAAAATCTCTAAGAATTAATTTTTAAAAAATAAGAAAGCTCTTAATCCTTTTCCAACTTATCTTTTCATTAAAATAAAATTTTCTAACCTTGCACATTCTAATTTAAATAAGTTTTCCAATTTTGAAAAATGCATGAAAAATTATTTAAATTAAGAATACCAAAATATCTTGAGGTCACATATGTAATTAATCAAGATAGCAAATAATAAAAACAAGGGAATAATCAAAAAGAAAATTTCTCATGGCCTTTAGGGATCCTGTTGCATATTTGGTAATTAAAATTTTGGATAAAATCCAAATTACCAAAACAACCCTACAACAAAATATTAGGGTTAGAAAAAATTGAAAAACCCTAAAAGACCCAATTGCCACAAAAATAAATAAATAAATAAATGACCCCAAGAAGAGTCCCAAAAATTAACCTAAACAACCAAAAGCAATTGGATCCGAATGCAATCTTGTAATAGCATTCTCTTTGTGTAGCATTGTTTCAATTGGTCATATCTCCCTCGTTTCAACTCTGAATTACAATCCATCTTAAGCATTGGATTCTTGAATTCCTAAGCTTCAAATCCATATGTGGTTTGCCTTAAGAAACTACTAAGAGATAGTCCCAATTTTGAGTTGAAGTTGATGTCACTATGTTGCCATGGATCTTAAAACAAGAACTTTCAAGAATCCTTCTTTTCTTCTTTAACCACCATAGAATCTTAAAAAGAAACTTCAAGATTCGTTCTTTTCTCTTGAGCCACCATAGATAGATATAAAAAAACTAAAATATTTATAATAATAAAAATTCATATGCTCCTATAAAGGAGCTTGCAACATATCTATTGAAATAAAATATTTTTACAATCAAATAAAAATTTTATACCCCTTATGGGTTGTACAACCCAATCTAAAGAAAATAATAAACCAATAAATACCAATAGATCTAAACATAATAATAACCCAAGAATAATTGTGAAAATCAAAAATAAAATTATAACCATTATATTGACATTCATTAGATGTTCCCAAATCAAAATCCATCCATTGAAGAACATGCGTGAAAAATCTAAAAATCTCATACATCCAAGGTCTTCCGCCCAATGACTCAAACCATGATCTTGGCACTCCAAAGTATGGGCTTTGGAAGAAAGAAGGTTATGGTTCTTTTTCTTTCTCTGGAGGTGGAAAACAATTATAACCAAAAGTCTTTAGGAAACTCTAACCATGAAGGGGTATTTATAGGATTGCCCATTGGGCTTAAGTGACTTAAGTCCATCAAGGGTTGGCTCACTTAATCTTACCCAAAACGGGTCCTAATTGATTAATTAACCATATAAGGTCATCTAATTAATCAATTAGCCCAAACCAAAGACCTTGTTAACTATCCCCCGAGCAACCTAGCTTAATTACCAAAACGCCTTTATGCATAAGAATGAACCTAGAGCAAATCCAACCCTCATAAACTGTGTCATCATGGTATATGAGCTTAGAGTGGGAACCACTAGAACCTATAAGAGTATTGGCTCCCTCATAATCCAATTTTGTAGTTGATTCAACATTCTACTAAAGATAATCAATTGCACTCCAATATCCTATGTAAAAAATAATGAGACGAAGCTTATGTCTATGATCTACTATCTACTACATACAGACTCCCCATAAATTGGTGTTTGTAGTTTAACAAAATAGTGATATCACCTATCAAGATTACCTCTCAAATCCTTGAGTTACAAATCCCACTTCTTATGTGATCAACTGACATACTCTAGCTCCAAGGAACATATTTCAAATTTCACTAAAGGAATTATTATGGCCACAGATTTCATGATCACATATCCTTTGGATTATCTAAGGAGACACACCATCTCAATCTCATGAGATATCATGGTGCATCGATTGAGAATACCTGTCGTCACCAACTTCCATCAATATTGACTCAATCCATAGGGATATATGACCACTTTAAGATATCACTCATAAGTCAAAGCCCCCTATTAATTTCAACACAGACTCGATATCCTCTCAAGGTTGAGAATCCATGCAATATAGTAGCTTAGTGAATCATGACATTTGATAACCTTGCATCATGATTCACCATAAGTCTTGTCTAGTGTGCATCACATACACTAATACACTCACCATGGAAAACCCATCCCGACAGCCAAGATAAGTCATCCCTCCGATTAGGAGGTAGTGTACTATAGTCTTTACTGGATTGCCCAAATTCATGAGCCAACAATAGACAACTTATCTACTTATAAGGAACTCTTGACTTGTATCTTATGTGCAACTCCTAATCCACCCAAGTCATGTACAATGTAAGAGACATGATATGAATGTTCAAATCAATGTCAATACACCAAAGGGATAGCAAGGGGACAATTAAGTCTAACTTTATTACATCATCTCTTACTTTTAGGGGTTCAATCCCAACACTTCTAATGCACCTAAGTCATGTATAATATAAGATACATGGGTTAATGCTCAAATCAATGTCAATGCATAAAAAGGATAACAAAAGGATAGTCAAGTCTGACTTTGTTACATCATGTCTTGCTTTTAAAGGCTCAATCCCAACATTAATGTATACTATGCTTTTGATTGTTAGATTTAAAGAGCCCCTATAACATTTTTCAGCACCTTAACCATCCGAGGATGGAAATGGAGATATTTAGGTATTCCTAACACTTCTCACATAAGAGAGGTCAGTAAAAGTCATTTAAGTGGATCAGAAAGAGGAACTAAGGTAAGTAAGACTTATTTGAGTTAAGTGGATAAACAAGCAACCTAGTTTATCACTTGGTTGCCCTTTCTTCCAAGCGAGGACATGTAGGGATCTATCATTTTTCCCTTATCCTCACTTGTATGAGGAATGCCTTTTTGGATAATACATCTTAAGAGGAGGCTACTATCTACTAAGAGGTGGTGCACAAGGCATCCTCAAGCATGGTATATTTGTTCACTTGTTAGAAAATATTATTCAAGTTTTTCAAAGGTTTCTTGGAAATCGATTCAAAAAATAGTTATTTGAGCATGATGCTTCTTCTAAATGTTTACTTAATTGCATCCATACTACATGACTCATCTATAACATCACCTAATCAAACCTCTTTAGGAAATCGTAAAGGGATTTTGACTTCATCATCTAAAGATTATTGAGGTTCTTGATCTCTTGTTTCTATTAAGGCCAAATAGAGATAATAGGTTATGAAGACCTCTAATAGCCCTTTGAATCTATGGATGGAATTCAAAGAGAGCTAGTACAATATGCTATGTTTAGGCTATACAAGCTAGCCACAAACACTTTAGATAGTAGGAGGTCATTGGCAATATCAAGAATCATGACCTAGCAATAGTGCATGAAGTGGTCAATTGGTTTGTGGTACCATCATCCATAGTGAACTTCAACATGACAAACCCCAATGATAAGCCAAATGGCACTTGAGACTGGCCATAATAGCTAAAATGGTTCATGGTTGTTTGTTGATGGACACCCTCTTACCAAGTCTATTCTACTATGTTTGCCTTTTTTGGGGGTAACATTGGTTATCTCAGTAGGTTCATATCTAAATAGGTTTGGTCATCCAAAGATGAGAAAGGTGGGTGAACCTAGTTACTTCTAACATCAGGACCCCATTAAGAATCAAGTTATCTAAGTCATTCGGTACTCTTCCCACCAACTATTAGTTATCTTCAACTAAGAGTCCAACATAGCCAAATAGACCTAAGTGACCATACTAACTTAAGTAGCCAGGGTTTCATTCTCACAATGAAGTTGCTTTATCATCATGTGCATATCCTCCATCTAAGCTTTGTGTTCCACAAATTATATATGTCTCTATCATTTCTCAAATAATGGCTAAGCATTCCTCTACTATTGAGGTGAAATCCCATACTCATAGCCCGAATGATCACCATCAAATTTTCACAATTGTTAGTACATAAACTCTCAAATTGGGTTGATATGTGGGTGACCCCAACAACTCCTCACCCAATTGGTTGATGACCATAGGAAAAACATAATTTCCTTAAGACAAACTCCTAAACATAAAAGGTTGGAGGGTGGTGCCCAACCACACCCTAATAATGCTCAAGTTAGTAAAGGTTGGATTGAAACTAGGAGATGGCTTATTAGAGCCACAAATTATGCTCTAATGGCACATATGGAAAGATATTATACATATTTAAAGGCTCAATTCACCCAACTTAACTTCGATTGTTGCTAAGACCCTAGCCATGGATCTAACATATATCTTGAGCTAAATTTCAAGCTTAAAGGATAAAAAGGATGCAAGTTGGAGAAGTCATTTTCAATCATGGTAGAAAAGAGACTAGACATGTTTAGAATGAGCTCCAAAAGTGTGAAACATGATGAAAATTTTGACAAATGAAGGTGGAGGAATTCATAGCATGAGAGATAAGAAATGAAGGTTGTGGAAAGATTTGGAGAGTAAGCAAACATGAGAAAGAAGGTTGAAGGATATGGCTTGAAGTTCATACATTCCAATTGGAACTCAAATTCTAGCAATAACATATGTTATGAATTTGAGGTGATATTTGGAGTACTTATAGAAGTCATTTTTGGGTATACTATATATCATTTCAAAGCTCAAGAAGTCAGAAATACAACGCTTCAAATAGTGTACAAATCAGAGCTAAAACAAGGAAGATATGGATGATTGAAGAGAACTGTGCAAAGAGGAATCAAAGGAGTGTCAGTTTCGCATGAACATTTCACATGATCATGCGAAATGGACCAAAGAGATTGTTTTTGCAGAAGCTTGGAAATCAATTTTGCATGAACATGCGAATTTTTGCACAACCATGCCAAATGTGCCAAAATGATGTTCGAATGTTGTCAATCCATTTATATTTCGCATGAACATCCGAAATGGATCATCCTCATGTGAAATCAACATCTTTTCATTAAAGGCTCTCGTGACTTAAATTTTTATAACATTTATTGAGAGCCCTTGATTTGGAAAGAATATTTTACTGTTATCTAGGATCATGTCATGTGTCAACTTAACTTTTAGTCTATAAATAGGGCATTAGAGTTCTTTTTTTTTAAGAGTTCAAGGAAATTATTAGATGTTCTTGGATTCTTTTAAGAAAAGAAGACAACATTGAAGATTCTCAATTTGTTTTCTTTATTTTAATCAATTGTTTCTAATTGCTTTTAATCAAGAATGATTCTTTATTCTTCTTTTATGGATTGTCTAAATTAAATCACCACCATGAGAGGTTAAAAAGCCATCTTGGGGTGTAAAACATGAAAACCTAGGGTTAGAGTTAAGGGAAAACAATTGGTAAAACCGAACTAAAAATGGAATGAATAAACAGCTAAGGCATAATAGATGAAAATTGAAATATCCTCTAATGCTAGTTTGAATTAGGGGATGGTACAATAGTCCATTCCTTGATACTAGAGATTCTTGATAATTCTCGATCCCTAGTTATCTGAGGTTTTGCTATTGTTATCTACCCTAAGATAAATCTACACGGAGTGGTAAAGGCCTAACTCCTAGACCTAAACCCAATTTTCATACCCATTCATCTATTTGATATTTTAGTAATTGAATAAAATATTAAAAGTTAGAATATGGATGCAACCCTAAGTTGTGGAACTGAAGTTGATCTCATTTGACCCCACATTCTGAATACTCTAAGATTAATTAAAATTGATACCCTTGTTATGCCTAAGGCCCTATACCCAAAGTTGGATTGTGGAACCCCCAATCTTGAATCATTTGAATTAGAAATCAATCATTCTTTTGCAATTTATTTAAGATTTATTTTATTAAATTCAATTTTGTTCAAATCATTTTTTTTTTCCAATTCATGAATTTAGCAAAAAGCAATGTTTTAAACCTAATTTGACAACTTCTATAGGTCAGTCCTTGAGGATGATACCCGAAGTACTACAAAAGTCATAGTAACTCTTTCTCTAGTTTTTCTTGACCAGAGTTACTACGTAGTTTAGGCTTGGTATTTTAGACAGCAGAGAATCGTAGTTAATAGCTAGAAAAGAATTGGCACTAAGCTGGCAATACAATTTTTTTCCTTAGGGAATAAAGTGGGTAAATTCAAGGTAGCTTTTATAGTAGGAACGAATAAGCTTAACCTTCTACCAAAGCTTAAATGCCTTTTATATCTAAACTCAACCCTGGTTGGTTGGTTAGGTCGGTAGTTACTATGTTAGCATACAACTAAATTAATGGAAGCATCATTGGTTAGGCAACCATAGCTTTTCAAGTAGCACATGCACATGCACATGTTAAGGCCTCCATTGGTTTATTAAGGTTGTCTTATTCAATGGTCATGAACATTTAGGCAAGCCCCCTATAGGCAAGATGGGTGCCTCCTGTTCATTGAAATGGTTGTCAACTTTTTGGTCGCATTTTTTTGTCCAACATTTTTTGGAAACTCAATTGGCAAGACCGTTAGGTGATCTCCTCAATAACACTTTCATGCTGTATATATGAACATAACGGCTTGGATATCCCTCAAGGTTTCTCATAGGCAAGGGCGTACCTAGATATACTTAACTAGTGTTCATTTATCTTCTATGTATTACTTGGTGTTCATTATCTTCTATTTGGGTCTAGGTAGTCTAGTCCATTGGTGTGGTACAAAGGTCCCAATTACACGCACCCATAATTCGCACTCTTTTGTTCTGCCATGACAAGTTCGACCATTGAAACAACCCCATATTGGCGTCAAGCCCAGTCAAAGGGACTTGGCACGTCCAAGAATGCTAGACCCATCATTTATAAGCATAAATAATATATGTCATGTTGAAAAATCACGACTTAAATTATTCATGATCTATTTAACTATTGTGTTATGTAAAAGATATTCCAAGTTTCTAAACAAATTTGTATTCTAAAAGACGTCAAAGAACTTTTCTGGGAAGAAGAAGAAGTTGAAAATATTCCAAGTTTCTAAACAAATTTGTATTCTAAAAGACATCAAAGAACTTTTCTGAGAAGAAGAAAAAGAAGAAGAAGTTGAAAATATTCCAAGTTTCTAAACAAATTTGTATTCTAAAAGACATCAAAGAACTTTTCTGAAAACCATTTTCAAAATCTATTTTGTGATGAATATTTTAAAAAACATTCCAAAATATGCCCTTGGTAAGTTGAAACAATCCCTTTTAAGCACACATTGCAGTTTGCACTTTCGAGAGAAGTAGAATAATTATGGGTTGTATGAGTCACAGACGAATTGGGCTCATGCTGGGCTTTAGCCATCCCGTGCAATAGTTGGATTTGTTTGGATCACAACTGTGGGCCTTCCCACAGATTTCAAAGCGCTGTTAATGGCGGCCCAGTTTAAGTCCAGTTCTCTTTTTCTTTTTTTTCTTTTTTTTACCAATTTAGTAATAATTAGTAGGAATGTTAACTTCAAAACATGTTGAAAGTTTTAGTCGTTTTTATGAATGAATCATAAGAATACAAAATGGTACTTACTACTTATAAGAAACCAAATCTTTGAGTTCTGTTAAGCTAAGCCCATATGCTACTCCAATTACATTATTATTTTTCAATCATTTATCAGTTAAAATATTACTAGTAATCAATGGATATAAGGTTGTGTTTGGAAATTGTTTTTAAAAATAATTTTATATCCTTTAAAACACATATAGAAAAGAAAAAATGATTTTTAATTTTTAATAAAGAACTGTTTTTAAAATTTTATTTTAAAATTTCTTTTTTTTAGAATAAATTTGAAGTATTTTCAATGTTGTTGTAAAGTATTATGAAAATTTTATTTTTGAAAATTTTTGAAAACTAGTTTGAGAAAATGTACTATAAAAAGAAAATAGCAGGAAAAAAAAAAAGAATAATAAAATATGAATTTAAACTACTTAATAAATTTTCAGTATATATTTTTCTAAACTTATTTATCTATCTTTTTTCATAGAATGAAAATTTTAAAAATATGTAAACTCTTTAAATAATTTTTTTTTTTTTTTCTCATTTTAGAGAGAGGGAGATGGGCTTTTGTTAACCACCAAAAATTGGCCCATTTACAATCCTATTTACATCAACAATGCTTCAAAACCCATGTATGGGCTTTAAGGTTGCCTCATCCTATCTTCTTATTTGAGTGATTGCTATAGAAAACAAGAGTATTTTATTTTCATTTTTATCACCAATTAATTAATAACTAACAATAATCCATAATCTCATTGGGCCATTTAGTTTTGAAAAAATAATTGTAAGATAGATATAGACAATAGTACCTAACAAGAAACACAAAGTCTTATGAGATGGGCCAGATCAGGCCCATAGGCTGCCCAACATGTTAAACACCTTTAACTCCTATGGGGACACACCACACACCCCCTACCTCCTCAATTTGGTTAAAGACTGTGTTCATACCTTAAGACCCCCATTTGGCAAATTTTCCAAAAATATTTACCCATTTTCAAAATTCACATAAAATAAAAAAAATGATTCAACACATTTGATATGCAAGAATAAGAATTATAATGGAGATGAGTCATACTAGCATGTGATGAATTTTCCGGAACTTGTTTCAACATTCCAAACATGCCCTTGTTCGTCGGCAAACCTCAAAAGTGAGAACCAAAAAAAATATGTACAGTAAATGAACATGATATAAAAAAACATATTTTTATTTTGAAAAAAGTTGGACTTTAAATCAGATGTTTCAAGTTGAGGATAAGGGTGTTGTGTAAAAAGTTGATTTGAAAAAACAAGTAGGATACCACTGTCCAAGCATGAAAATTGGAATCTCATCATTGAACATAAACACACAAAACAATATGAAAAAGAGAGAGAGGAGCCCCCACAGGGTCCCATTTATCTTATAATTTTGTTTCAAAACTCAACAACTTGACTCATGGGCCAACCACACCCAATCTCATCACCCATTATTAACATTTCTTTTTTCTTCTCTCTCTGTTTGGTTGCCTAGAATGAATGGGAAAGCTGTGATATGACAAACATGCAGCAGTAGTAGTAGTAGTTTGATTTAAAATAATAGTAGAAACAAAGACAAGAAAAGATGGGTTATAGATAGATACAATGGATGATGATTGTAATTGATGGTGAAATTGCCATCTTTTTGAAGATTTGATATTTTATTTATTTTAGGATTTGGGACTCTGTCCTTACTTTGAGAGGCACCCTGCCTCCAAAACACCAAGCTTCTATTCCACACAATTCAGAAGCTTCCCCTCAACCCATCCATAAACCCCATTTATTAAATCACAAGATACAAAAAGTGGCAACTTCAATTAAAGGGGAAAGAAAAAACTATTCATATCTCACACCCTACTTCTTGTGTGAACCACCTGTGAGCCCTTGGATTGAAGCAGTGATGCCTAAGGAGAATCTAGGGGGAGGGTCCTTCATTGCTAGTGTGGGGGCAGTTGCACCCCATAATCACCCACTACTTCAAATTTTAGTGGTGGTGCTTTCTATCTTTTCATTAGAAAATAGTTTTTTTGTTCCTAAGTTTTTAAGGTCACAATCCATTTCTTTTTAGGACAAATTTGGGTTGGGTAGTGGCAAACTTTGAGAAATATCTATCAAATTGTACCTCAAAGAATAGATGGAAAAACCAAGGAGAAGTGGGTTGGAACTCATTCAAGATTAGTTAGGTGGATGAAATGTTAATTATTGAGTTATGGGTGTGTGCCCTCTATCCATATTTAAAAGAACAAAGCATTTAAATTTTTTTAAAAAATAAAAAATAAATAAATAAAAAATGGAAGGGTCAAAGATGGATTGTGGATGAGACCTGTCTACCACAGGGCATGCCTAACACCCTACTTGTCTATGGATGTGGAAAGGCCACGTTTACAAAGTCATTACAATTTTAAAACAATAAATATCCCGTTTGGTTGGAGGAAAAATCACGAAAAGGAAAGAAAACCAGAGAAGCTTTAAACCATCAACTTCTCTTCTTGTTTCTAAAATAATGAATACCACCTTAATGATAAAAAGAAATGCATCCCTTTGTAAATTTTTTTAGTTTTTAGTCAAAATAAATCAATACCCATTTCAAGTTTGATTCTAGTTTTGTGGGTTTAAAACCTAGTGGCCACATTTAGGGCAGTATGGTTTAATTTGAAGGCAACATGGCAGCAGGGGGGATTGGTCATGTGTGGACTTGACTAGGAACTTCATAAAATTGGCAAAACTAATGCAATCCATATTGGTTTGGGGGATTCCAACCAACAATAAAGTATAGAAATTGCAGCAATAAATAGTCTCTATCATTTCAAAGAAATAGGTCCATGTTTTAGAACATGTGTTACATATTTTTCTTCTCTGCTCTTTCTTTCAAAATTATTAAATTAAGTACATTGATGGAAGTGGGTTGAATTTCTAGCTTAAACATTTCCAAGGTGAAAACAGAGTAGAAAAAGTGGGTGGAAAATAGCTTAAGAGAGAACGAAAAATCAAACAAGTGAGTGAGGGAATTCAAAGGAAGAAGAAGAAGAAGAAGAGCATATGTGATAGAAAGAGATATTAGCAATAATGTGAAGGAGAGACATGATATAAAAGCAATCTCCCTTCAACGACTTTTGTTTGGATCCATTTAATATGGAGGACATTGCAACCTAACTCCTCTTTCCTCCTCCATCCACCTCTTTCCCACTTTGGTGGTCCACCCTTTTCCATTTTCCTTTTTTTCTTTTTTTATTTGTTTCCTCCATATTCATCTTCCCTGTATCAATATGATTTTGATTTTTAAAAATAATAATAAATAAACAATTAATAATTTAAACTTTTGAATCCAAAATGCATTAAGAAAACCTGGGCCTGTTTGCAATCTTTCATCACATCAGCATTAGAATTTGAAGACTTGGTATGGGTTTTAGTCCAAATTTCATATATTATTTCTAATTTAAGTAGTAATTATATTCTGATCATTAAGCTGCACCACACGCGCTTATGAGGGTGTGGGTGTCACTCCCGCAGACCCATCATTCGATTCTAGATAATTTTACACTGGATTTTTGTCGTTCTGCAGATGCTGATAGTGCGTACGCCTTACGTCACCATCTAATCCTCTTCTACACGCAACCCCATAGCGAGATTCTCTGCATCACCATCACGCCAATCATCATCTCCCCTCCGTCACGTCGTCACCGTCGGATTCTCTTGGAGAACTTATGAAGGGGATGAGGACGTACACCTGCGTGGTAAAGGGAGAGGGGCACATCGGGGATTATAGATATAGAAAAGGCAGCATAAAAGGGGCGAAAACGTCATTTTCGAGAAAGGGACGTAGCTGACGAGGTGGCATAGCGTGGGAGAGAAGCAGGGGAGTAGTCCCATCCGGAGCTCGACACGTGTCCTGTCAGCTACCGACAGGGACAGCCTGAAGATATATCCAGAAAATTAATTATTATTATTATTTAAAAAAAACAAAAAAAAGAGAAAGAAGAAAAGTAGGAGGAGGGAGGGAGTTGCTTGGAAACTCATCTCTCCCCTGATTGGCCGCTTTGTTGACTAGAGGACACGGGGGGGGGCCCATCGATTCGTGGAATTACACGCCTAAAATAAAGGGAGAGGTGGTGGGTTTGATTGGAAAGTGGGGCCCATGTGGCCGGCTGGCGAATCTTCGTTAAAAGAGGAGGGTCACAGTTACGTGAATGAGGTGTGGAGTTGACGCGTGTACAGTGTGAGGGACCCACGCGCTCTGTTTCTTTTACAGAAAAGTCCAAACCCAATTCAACCAAAACTAAATATATATATACATTTTTTTTTTTTTTTGGCTGGAAAAGAAAAAAGTCGTAAAGTGGTTATAAGAGATAGGTGGCACGTGGGATGGAGGGGTGTGACGTGGGACCCAGTTGTGAGCCTAACTCTTTTTGCATTAAGTGCCACGCCCATTACGTGGCATTGTTTTTTACCGTTTGCTTCAAATCACAACGACATTTTGGTTTTCGAATTTCTCTCGTGCTGATTCCGACTATGGGAAAATATAACCATTAATTTAGGCTGGGGAGATGTGCAATTCTTTTGCACATAATAATTATACTTTATATTTTGAAATTAAAATTTTAGAACCATGGGCTTATACTTTATACATCAATTTCGCTCCCATTTCCTACTTCTTAATCCAACCCATAATTATTTGACACTTCATATATAATGGCCTATATCAGAGAATTATTAATTTAAAATGGTATAAGTTATATAAAGTATATAAGAATTATTTGACCCATTTTAAATTTGTATGATTTTTAGTGGTTGTATACTTTGTACAAGTTATATACCATTTTTAATTATCATAGACCTAAATTATATAAAGGCCTTTTTAATGCAAGAAAATTACATTCATCCTTTCATTAATGTTTTTATTCAATTATTACTTTGTGTAACATGCGTAAAAAAAAATTGATATACTTTACATATAAATAATAATGGCTTGTTTAGGGATGGTGCCGATTTTTTAAGGTACCCACCATGTCCTTCCCCCAACGAGTTTAAAATCTATATAAACAAATTAAAAGTGGGTTTTAGATTTCTTATTAAACTTAAGTCAGATTTAGGATGGATTTGAATATTATCTTATCTCGTTTTGTTTGATTATATATAAAATTAATTTATTTTATTTTTTATTTTTTATTTTTAATAAATAATAATAAAAAAATACTTTTCAATAAAATAAGTTATAAAAATTTATAATGCTTTAATTATTTATAAAATATATTTATTTTAATATAATTAAAAATTTTAAAATATTTATAAAAAAAAAGAATTTTTCTAAAAAAAAATAAAGTAAACACACCAACTTCAACCTTTTAAAATTTTTAATGAGACGAGAATAAAAATTATTTTAAATAAACAAAACAAAAATAGAAAGGGGACAACCTCGAACCCTCCTATCCTAGGCATATTTAAAAATACTTTGTGAAGGATTTGGATAGATTCTCTAATTTTAAATTTTAAATTAAAAAATGATAGAAATTTTTATATAAAAATAAAAACTCTTTAAAATTTACTTTAAAAAGATAATAATTTTTAAAAAAATTGAAATGATAAAAAAAATTATTATCTCAAATTTTAAAAATATAATAGTATTTTTTTTATAGCGATAATTACTAATTTCTACTTTTAAAAATACAAAAGACAAAGTGCATTGGAGAAGCACTAAATTAAATATTTTTTATTTGATGACCACCGGGTATGTAGTGGTAGAAAATATCAAAAGAAAAATACTTTCATGATAGCAAGGTCCGGCATTCCAAATTGGGGGTAGGGGTGGCCTGTGACAAGAGAAAGGGGCTGTTTACTTTTGAAAAGGGGCAGTAACTTTTGAAATTGATGTGGTAACATTTATTTTTATTTTGAAAAATATAGAAGTTGTTACTATTTTTATTTTAAAAACAAAAAAAAAAATTTGAAAATGTATCCTAAAGTAGGAATATATTTTTAAAATTACTTTTAATTTTTTTTTTTTAAAATAGTGTTTAAAAATCATTACCTCGATCACATTTCATACTTTTACTATTTTTAATTGAAAAAAACATAAATCCTAATGTCCATTTGGATGCACATCATTTTAAAAAAAATAATAATAATTTAGAAATTGTTATATAAAAGTATATCGTCTTATATAAAAAGTATAGATTTATTTATATTTTCAAAAATTTTAAATTTGAAATTATAAATTTTTTTAATGCACTGACTTTTTTAAAATAGTTTTTAAAACCATAAAATTAATTTTAATATAAGACTCTTATATCTAAATTTTAAAAGTAGGAAATAGGAAATGTATTTAAATGAACACTTATCGAATTAATTATTTTTTTTTTTTTTTACTTATAATTGAATAAAAAATATTTTATTTGTATAATTTTGAAATATTTTTATTTTATTAAGCACTGATATTGACACCTAAATTCCTACTAAAACATAAATTTATGAATATCTCTCATATATATGAGTGTGTTAACTAAAAACCACCCACACACACAAATAGAAAATAAAAATAAATAAATAAAATAAAATTTTAATGTGATTTGGTAATCTGATCCTTACATTTATGGAGTGTATCAATACTTAACAATCCATTAATCAAAAGAAAAATATGGTAGCAATAGTGAGACTCTAAAAAAATCCTCTCAAATGTGTTCATAGTCTCTAAAAAAACTATAAAAAAAAAAAAAAAAAAACATAACAAAGTTAAATATATAATAGGAGTAAACTTATCATTCATCCAAAATTCTCTAAAGTTGTTGCTCCCTATGACACTATGAAGACAACTTAATCCCAGTAAACTCAACCCCTAGTATCCGAGAAAATAGAACAAAACTAATTCAAACTTCACAGTCCAATAGAGTATGCTATAAGGCTTTATTATCCAAGAGAATATGCTATTAAGTTATACTATCAATAACCACACTTGACAAAAAGTTGTGGAAGAAGCATCATATTCTACTAAGACTAAAAACATTGGAAAGTTACTAGTCAATTATTCACTTTCAAACATGGCTTCCCACTAGTCCATTTTTGCCCATCAAGGGAATGGAATAGTCGCTTTTAAACATTTTTTTTTCTATTACACCAAATTTATCTAAATAGTATAAGACTTAGATGTTTGAACTTTCCAAGTTGCATTCTTCTTCATAAATAAATTTGTGGTTAGAATAAGGCTCCCAAGATCCATTTATTATATAAAAAAAAATAGTATCAACATACCTTATGTTATTAAAAATTGTTTTTGAAATTTTTATGTTTATAAGGTATTAGTATTTTCTATTTTTAAAAATAAAAAACAAAAAATATATTCAAACCACACCACTTAAAATTTTTTTAAAAGAAATTAATATATCAAAAAAAAGAGAGGAAAGAAGAAAAAAAGAAAAACAAAACTTCAATTAATAATACTCGAATTCATATATGAAAATCACAATAATATCAGGTGTCTTAAAATAATATTTTAAAAAAGGTAAATATACATAAGAAAAATGTTTCAAAAAATATTAAAATATTTTTGTCAATAGTTTTCTTTTAAAGAGGTATATAAAATTTGGTGAAAGTGAATTACTCAACAATTTAATTCTTATTTCTTCAAAAAAATTTCATGAATAACAAAAAAAAAAAAATCATTTTTTTTTTTGGGAAAAAAAATCCTCATATATTTTAATTTTTAATTTTTCCTTTTTAATTTTTTTTTTCAAATTTTTCAAAAACCAAACATAATTTTAAAAATTATTAATGTTTAATATTAAAGTTTGATATCACCTATCAAAGAGAAAATCCCGGTGATAATTGAATCATCCGCTACTTTATAGGTTCTTGGAAAATTTGGGGGAAAGTACAAGAAAAATTAAATAAAAATAAAAAGTGGAAAGAAAATAAAAATAAGTTTAAACTCAATAAATTATTTTTACATACTTATCTAAACTCATTTTACTCATTTTTATATATTATGTAAAGATTAAATAATTTAAAAATATATAATTTTTTGATAAATTTTAATTATATGTGAAATTTTATTTTATTTTTACACTGAAACCCAACATAAGAAAACAACTTTTTTAATATTTTTTTTATTTCTTTAATGCTTATTAGGAACCAAACATAACCTAAATATTTTTCCTTGAAGTGAAACCAATATTTGCAAATTATTCCCTATGATATCTTCCTAACAAACTTCTTAATACTTCTATAGATACTAAAGCATACATTATACAAACTATCGATATTTCATTCTATAAATTTTTTTCGTGGGGCCTATTCAATGACAAATGTCAAGAGTACTAAACTCATTTATATAATATTAAAATCAGACCATTAATGTTGATTAAGAAATATTAAAAATTACTTCAACATAATTAAAAATTTAAAGTGGAGCTATATAAATATAGGTAGGTGAAAAGAAGGCAAACTTGTTCTCATCATCTTAAGCACGTAGAAGCAAGCAATTGGGTGGATTAGGGTCAAACCTAACAGCTGCATACAAAAAAATTGTGAAGATTCAAGGATAATCTCGAAGAAGTTTTAACATAGAAAATGAGTATTAATATGTTTGAATTATTTATTAAGTCGCGTTTGGAACTCTGGTATAGAAAATGAATATTAATATGTTTGAATTATTTTATTAAGTAACGTTTGGAACTTTGATATAGAAAATGAGTATTAATATGTTTAAATTATTTTTTAGAATGAGATTATGAATAAAACATTTATTATTATGAAATCAAAATTCCCTCGTAATTGGATTTTGATTAATTCATCTTTTTTGTAATGTATTATGATTCATTTTCATTTTTATCCTATTTTCTTTCATATTCTTACATTTCAAACACATCTTAATAAAGATAATAAAATAAGTAATTTCTATATAAATACTCCTCTAAACAAATTACAAATGTTACAAATTGTGTAAGAATCATGGATATAATAATTAAAAAAGGAACTTTTATGTCACGAACAAGAAATACATAAATAAACTCATTCACAATAAGTCAAAAAGGAACTTGAACTTAATTAATGCTACATCTAATTAAAACTCGCATATACTTCTGACAACTTAATATTTGTATTAAGGCATATGAATGACTTTTGCATGCCACTTCTATGCCCAAGTGTTAAATTGATCCAATCTACTACAAGAGAGTCCACATTGCTACTCATTTGTACTATTAAATTAAGACTCATACACAAGCCATCAATGAAGTGGACATGACAGATCATACATTTGATAATGCAAATATTCGTGTATGCTGTGTTGAAGGTAACACGAAACGGTTGTGTTAGCATTAACATGAAGTCGTTTGTATTTAGTGGGAATATTTTCAATTGCAAATTAAACTTGTAAAGAAATTACAGGTGGAAAGCATGTCAGTTATATATATGAGAAAGAAATTGAGATCGTTAATTTTTTTTTTTAGTGTAGTTACAATCATTACTTTTGTTGAATCATAATAATGTATAAACTTTTTTTTTTAGTAAAGTAAATTATGATCAAAAGTTGTAATCCTTCGCAAAGAAGCAAAACTTCATATTCCTCCAACCAAATTACTGGATAAGGTCAATGTCCACTATTCTTGATGTTATGATTGAAGAAATTTAATTATGAACAAACTTCTTATATGGTATTAGAATTTATGAACTCGTAATAGATATAAAATATTAATCATTAATATTTAAGTACAATGCAATAAGAAAGCTTAGAAGAAAGGCTACATATATAGAATATGTGAAATTAGTGATTGTTTTTGGTTTGATTTTTGAAATCTTAACTTTATCTTTATTTTTATTTCTTTATCATTATGCTTATATGCATTTAGCATATAATAAAATTGGTATTTAAGTAAAATTTAAAATTACAATTTACAAGAGACCATTAGAAATCGAAATTGGAGATCACTTTTGAAATACATGTGTAGGTAGATAATTAAGAGGTAGGGAGACAACTTACTGTTAGCTTGAAAGAATTGAAGTTTCAATTCATTATTGGTTTGGGAAGTTCAAGTTTCTTTACGTCAGGGTGGAAGTTGGGCAGCTTGCATTTATAAATATGTGGATCCTCCCTATCTCTCTTATTAACTACAATAGTGTCTACCTAGCTCTACAAAGTACGAGTCAAAGAAGATAGGAAGACCAAGCGGAAAATAATAATAATAATAATAAAAATAATAATAATAATAATTTTTTATTATATAACTTTTTTTAGAAAAAAAATACATATATATATATATATATATATATATATATATATATATATATATATATATATAAAATAAATTTTATTATATTTTCTCATTTTTCAACGTATCCAATATTATATCTCATATTTAATGAAAAAAACATTTAACGTTTTATAAATATGAATTCCACTTAATCTTATAAATGCGTTTTAAAGTTGTAAGGATTTTTTAAAATCTAAAGTGAACAATATCTAAATAATCGAGTGTAGATCATGATTATAAATGATATTAGAGTTGATCATGAAACCCAATGTAAAAATTTGTTTAATCCTATGAGGGGTGTCTATTTGTAAAACTTCGCAATTTTATAAGATACAACGAAAATATTGTGTTTATATAAGGGATGATAATAATATCTTATATTAGATGGGAAAGAAAGTTCATAACACTATATAAATATGAAATTCCATTAATTTTATAGATGACTTTTAAAATTATGAAAGTTTTTTGAATTCAAAATAAATAATATTTACACAATTAAATACAGTCTTTACGTCCAAACTAAACACAAAATCTTAAGACAATAGACTTAAAAACAAATGAGTATTTCAACATTGTAAATAATGTTGCATGCATGTATGCTAGTTTGTACGAAAGTTTTAACTTTTTCAAGTTACAATGATATTATGTTTTTAATAACTTAACTTTTGAGAGAGATGAGTACGATACAATAGGGTAGGTGAATAGAAATTTTTTTAAAAATAATAATAATAATAGGGTACGGAAAGATGAAAATTGAAGGTGAAGTTATTGCACGCATTGTTCATATGTGAATATATATTCTTCTGTTCCGTACCCTATTATTTTTATATTATTATTATTATTTCCAAATTTTCTATTCTCTTACCCTAATTGATCTTTCTCTCTCTTTCTCTCTCTCTGTATATATAAAATAGGGTACGGAAAAGAAGAAAATAGAAAGAAGTAGGGCACGGAAAAGAAGAAACTAGAAAGAAGTTATTGCATGCATTGTTGTCATGTGATAAGTTGTCTGATAAATTAGGGTTTCATAGTGGCAAGTGGTATGATTTAAACCACTCTATGGGTAATGTTTGTTGCCCATTTAGCCACAATCACACACTAATTCATTTATTTCCACACAACAATATTTAAACTCACATTTTATTGGTCTATCAAGGGGTCTAAAAAATAATGATTTTTAAAATATCAAAATACCACCTTTATATTTTAGAAAAGATACACACACTTTATTAAGATTAACCCTCAAATGGTCCATATATTTCACAAAAGATAGGTGAATAATACAAAAGGGTGAAAGTACATAATGATAGAAGTGGGTGGCCCGTATGGGTTGGGATAATTTAATGATTTAAACATGAATATTAATTGATATAGTTATTTTTGGGACAAGGTATATGGGGTTGTTTGCGGGTAAGGTTGCAAGAAAATTTATAGCTAATAGTAACCCAAAGGTAATAGAAGACAATTTTTTTTTTTTTTTTTTTCATATATATACCTTTGCAAGTCAAAATGTTTAATGAATTATTTTGAAATTATAAATGTTCAATAAAATAGAAGAGGAATTTTTGTGGCATGTAGAGGTGCAAGTCTTTCAATCTATCTCCCCATAATGTATGGATTTAAATTATCCTTAAAACAACTAAATAATTGAGGGAATGATTATTGGCTTTTCAGAGGCCAACTTTCTTTTTTTTTTAAATTTAATTTTTAAGTTAATAAAGATATTTGGACCATTTTAACTAATTTTATTAAGAAATTTTAAAAGCAAAAATAAGTAATTAGCATGAACTTTTGAAAATGCCATTGATGAAAAAAAATTATGTTGGCTTATGTAAATTAGATTTACAATCACTTTTGTTTTCTTTTCGTATTTTAATTAAATATAAAATTGAAATAAAGTTAAATTTTAAATTATTATTATAAAAGTTTTATTAAATATACAAATATTTATATGGTTTTTGAACATGTATGAAAACTTACAAATTTAATCAAATAGGTATAAAAACTTTTATTAAGCTCTTAAAAATATAAAATAGAAAACTTAAGATTTCTCAAAAATAAATCCAAACAAGATTTAATATTTAATAAAACTTATTATAATATTAACATTGCTACCTTAAACTTATTACTTTGGCTTTAAATTGAGAGCTTCAACCTCAAGCAAAAAATAGAAGCTACCTAGGCTTAAAAGACTTTTTAGAGAAGTACATTTCAAGTGTTAGGGGGTTCTAACTTTTTCAAAATTAATTGCATGTTTTGTGGTGTTTATTAAGTCTTCCACATAAACAATCACATACATTATAATTTTTCTTCTTAAATGTTAAAGAGACAATTACATGGTGGACATTCAGCAAAGTTGGTGAAGAATTGTAAAAAATTAACTCATTTTAATCACACTAATAGTAGAAATTAAGTAAAAACAAAATTGCATTTTCTAGATATTCAACTTAACATGGGTTACAAATGATTGTATAAGAATTCATTATTTGCATAAGCATTTGGTAAACCAATTTAATAACTTAAAATGATTTAATAATTTAATTTAAGTTATAAAGTAAATTGATTTTGTTTGTTTTTTAAAATAATTTAATGACATAAATTAAAATAAAAAATAATTTTAAGTAATAAGTAAATATAATTAATTTATTCTTAAATTTACATCCTTATTTTATTTTTTTATAACAATTTATCTTAATAGCATTTATGATCTTTTTCGCTACTCCACAACTTTCATTGCTATTTGACATCTTTTATCCTAATTATAATCTATAAAAATAAATATGTCAATTTGATATTTAGAATGAATTTTAAGTTTTTTTTTTAAAATAATCTTAATACTTAAATTAAAAATTAAAGAAAAAGTCTTAAGTCTATATATCCACGAGGAACTCTTCCAAAAAGAATGAAAGAAAAAGAAAAAAAAAATATGAGGTAAAGAAGAAGATAAGAGATGAGGAGAATACGACAAAACGCCTAGTTAAAAGCCTAGTGGATTATTAATTGGGGTTTGTGTTTGGGTGTTGTCTTTACACAATAATGGTTGCGTCCTGAGCGGGGCGTCTAAGAAAGAAAGGAGAATCACACCTCCAATCCACCCAAACCATTGCACCACCTTTTGTAGCTATTAAACGTCTGGGGTCCTACTCTGAAAGCAACTTCTCCGTCCCTTTCTCCATCTTTCTCATCTTTCTACTGCGTGGTCAACAAGCCCCAACATACAGCTATCGCCTATAGCCTTTGCCTCCCATCCTTATAATTCTAAGATAAAAAGCTAATTTCATGCTGTACATTCAGTGTTCTGGATGCATGGGGTCACCTCTTCAGTCTTCATGATGGACGTCCGAAAAGGAAGGATAAGATTTCATGACTACTTCAACTCTTTTTTGGGATCTTGGGCTAAGTCTCTCGATCAATGTCCCCACCATTTTTTTTTTTTTGAATTTTCTTCATCGCCATCTCATGTACTAATTAATTCAAATTATATCTTAACAAAGTTGATGAATATATGGTCCATGGGTGGGGATTCTGGGCTGTTGTCCATGGAAGAGATGGCTCAACAATTCAATGGTGGCTATGGAGAAGTGGGTCACCCCCATAAATTGACAGAAACCCTAACCTAAAACATTAGAATACTGTTAATATTGATTGATATGCCCTTTTGTCAGGCTTTTTTAATAAGCTCTTCAGTGACTAAGACCTTATACTTTTCATCAATTTAAATACCTCATTTGATTAAAAGACTCTTCAATTTAGAAAAAAAGTTCAATGTGAAAGATGCTTCTGGTGAAGTTATACATTTCACGGGTCTAAATTCTTAAATAAAAACTAAAATAATCAGATCACATTTGACTAAATTTAATTAATTAGTAGTTTTGTTAAAAATGTAAGATATGGAGTACCAAATAAATGATTACAAAAATAATTATTGATTATCTTTCAATTAATTATTGCTTTCTGTCTTTTGGGTCCTATCAAGCTTTTTTATCAAGCCATTCAGTGATTAAGACCTTACACTTTCAATCAAAACTTTTTCATCAATTTTCCTCATTTTATTAAAAGAATTTAATTATAATTTAGAGAAAAAAAAAAGTTCAATATGCATGAAAGTTGTTAACTTCTGGTGAAGTCCTATATTTCATAAATTTAAATAAAAATTAATTAATAATTTTGTTAAAAATGTGGAGGAGCTGTGATATTGATATCTTCCAAATAAATGATTACAATTATCTTTCAATTGATCATTACTTTTAAGTATGAAATGGTGAAGCTTTTTCAATGTTTTTGTCGCTTGGGAGTCATTTTCTTGGAGAAAAGAAATTGGAATGTGAAGCATCAAGCTAGAGTCCATAATAACAAAACTGAAAATAATAGAAAGAGGACATCAGGGACCATGCCCACTCACAATGTTTACATGTAATATTAGAGAATTTTTAAGTTTGGGTTACTTTGATGTGATGTTAGGGCACTTACACACTTGGATTTAGAACTTATGCCACTAAGGGAACACATTAGTACGGCCATGTACAAGGATTATATAAAAAATTAGAAAATAAAATAAAATTATAAAGATAATTTTTAATTAATATTAATTATGAATTTTTTGAAAATTTTTGAATTAAAAACTATAGTATATTCTCATGTGAGTATCAACAAAATAGAAAATATTTGGTGGCTTTATTCGATGTGGTGACATTCTCACCATGTAAAATAAATTCATTTTTCATTTGATTGTTTTTTTTCCCCTTTTCTCGTTGTTAGATCCAAAGAAAGCCTTAGTAATAATTCAGTAATGACCAACTATGTCCTTAACTTCCAAAAGAAGGAAAATTTTTCTCTTGCATTTGAGGTTACCATATGAATATAGAAATATATAATTACGATCCACTTTTTCTGGTCCCACCTAAAAGTCTTAATTTCATGAAAATTTGGCCAATCATTTAATTTCTAATTCCATTAGAGTAATTAACTTAGAGCCACCAAAATTAAGGTGGGCCAATCTCAATTCAAAATTTATGGTAGCAACCATTGTACAACTAGACCTAAATTGGGATATTTTAGAAGATATTTGTTTTTTTAGTTTTTTTTGTTAAAAATAATTTGCTTTTAAATTTTAAGTTATTTGTTTTTTTATTTTTTCATAACTTATTATAAATTTGTAGTTGAATAGAAAAATGTAAATTATTTGACTTTTTTCTAAATAAAAAAGGTAATTGGTTGATTTTTTTTTTTAAAAAAAACTTTTTAATAGTTAATAGAAATAAAAAATTATTAAAATAAGTAACTTAATACTTAATACTATTAAACACTATTTAATTTTAATTTTAATTTATAATTAAATTAAAAAAATAAACATGCCCTTAATTTACTCGCTACATGGCCTTGAGTGAATGAAATTAATTTTATTAAAAGAGAAAATCAATGAAAGAAACTTTGATTTTAATTGTTGGACACCTTCCTATCTAATTTGATGATGATCACTATTTTGTAATTATTTGGACTTTCAAATAAAAGATTGGCTAAAAATTGTAGCATAAAGTGATGATATAGAATAATTAATCTAAGTAGAACAATGCCAAATGAGAAAATGATTTTTGTTTTATATGAGCCTTTTAATAAAATTTTGGTCAAATATTGTGATATATGGTGATGATATACAATAATTAATCTAAATTGAAATGAGAAATAAAATTATGTTGAAATAATCATCTTCAAGGAAGAATAATGGAAGCATGAATACAAACAATTAAAAAAAATAATAATAATTTATGAACTTTGTTAAATAATCAAGTAATTTAGAGATTAATCCATTCATGCTCCCTACAAGACCCACATGGTATATAATTAATTGTAATTATTACAACCCATGGATGATATAATTTCACGTGGAAAATAACCATGGGATAGCAACAAAAGCAAACTCATCATCACCATCTTCAAAAAGAAAAAAGAAAAAAGAAAAGAAAAAAAAAGCCACAAACTTGTATTTAATATTTGTGGTTCATTGATGAAGAGTCTGATGAAATTAAGTACTTCAGACACGGATCAGCCCTCCTGTAGTGGCAGTACCTTTCACCACCAAAAGCTCAGCAGTGAAATTAGTTATTTTGTCTGCCTTTCGAAGATAAAGGAAGTAAGTAGTCATCAAAGACTACCATGCAAAACCCCTGTGTATATTACTAGTAATTTTCACAGGAGATTCTTAGGAATTCAAGTATGAGGTGCCTCAGAAAATCATTGATACTGTTTTGAGAATGACAGCTGATCATCTGATCACAACAGTTGATCATCTGACCTTGTCATATATAGATAATATTTATGTTAAATTAATAATAGTTAAGTTCCTAGTTCCTAGTGGCTAGCTACCACATTGTTGGTTTTGCCTGACCATCATGAAGATTAATGTTGATAGAGTTGTAGGACTTGCCCCCATTAACATCCAAGACTTTAAAGTTTCCCACTGCTGCGTGCCTTCTTACAAATTTTGTTACTGAAGCCTGATGGTGATGGAACTAATGGAAGATTTTGGTGGTGGAGAGAAAATAGTACACAGGCACAGGAGTTTCATTTAATATAGTGAAATTAATATTGTCATTTGCCTTGCATCAAAGGAAACTGTCCTTGTAATCCGGTTAATGGTACAGTAGTGCAAAGACATGGTACTTCTCTTCAGTCATGCATGGATACAATGAAAAGAAAATTCAAAATTTAACAGTCGGGTGTATTTAATGATAAGCTTGGAAGGTATTATTTGACAAACATGGCTAAGTTATATCTATCAACTACTTTGATTAAGATATGATACGGGGTTGTGAAAATGTTATATAAAATGGGTAAAAAAGATTTTTTATTATTATTTTAAATATATATTTTTATATTATTGATTATATATTCATATCTTAAGTGCATTCCTACGCAAAATAGCTTTTCAATACCAAAAATAGACCCACCTTGCATTGACGTAGGGGAGTGAGAAGAGAAAGGAGAGATGGAGGGACAATGAAATGGTATAACAATGTAAAGTTGGTGTGTGTAATTTTTTATAATTTGGTAGTAGGTTTAGTGAAAGGGATCCCAAAGTAGGACCCATATGATTGGGCACTCTTGATGATTTTTCTGAGTTTATATAAATATATGAAGCTTTATATATTGGTAAATGAGAATGAAATAAATAAATATATATATGTATAGATATAGAAATAGTAGTATTACATGGACAAAAAAAAGATTTGAAAGGGTTTTGAGAGCATTAAAGTAGGTGTTAGGGTGGTTGGTTCAGTGTTCCTTAGCAATTGAATTGCTTTATCTTCAAACTGTGGCATCCAACCACAAAAAATAGAAAAAGAGAGAAAAAGGAAAGAAAATAAAAGACAAGGAGATATTTCATATTGGAGGATAGGACCCCCCTCACCCCTCCACACCCCCAACAGCCCCCCACCTGTTGTGGATCATCATCTTCCTTGCCTTCCTTTTTCATTAAATTAAGCTTTGGTGGAAGGAGACGTTTCCTCGTTTTTCAGCTGTTTGTATCTTCTTCTGACACACTTTGAAATGGCATTATTTTTAACACACACATAGACACACATCTCTCTCTCTCTCTCGCCCTCAAAAGTTCTTCGTTTCTCATCAAAGGGCTGCCCAACTGCATCAAATGATTTGAAAAGGAGCGTCAAATCAGTGAATTTCCCTTGTTTTGATCTACTCCCAGGTACTTCCCCCAAAAGCCTTAAAAAGAAAGGGATAGAGAAGGGCAACAACCCCTATGCTATGCACCCCACACCTATCTTCAAACCCCAAACACCATAATGCTTACATGCATGTCATGATCATCAAATTCACTGTATGTTTCTTTTATATGTGTAAAAATATATGTTTTCGAATTGGTTTTTTAGTTTTTTTGGTTTTTTGGGTTTTTTTTTCTCTCCAAGCAAAAGAAAAAGGAGAAAAATGTGTGGATAATGAGCCGAGTAAAGATGGGCATCTTTTCTGCTATAAGACTTTTTAACCCCTTCTTTTTCTTTATTTCTTTGGGGTTTGGCCTTTTGGGCGCTGAGGTAAGAGTTTTGCAGAGACTTGAGCCTGACAGAGGGGCTTCCCCTAAGTGAAGACCTCTGCTCTTATAAATCCATAGATAGATCATAGAGAGGAGAGAGGTGGGTGTGTGGTGTTTGTGTTATGTTTTCATGTATATATACACCTTTCTCTCATGTATTATCTGCTATAACTAGTCTTCTGTTTTTTCCTTTTTTTTTGGTCGTCATCATCATCTCTCTCTCTCAAAAGTTTGATATGGGTTTTGTGTCACTGTAAGTAAAATTCCCCGTCTCTCTCTCCTTTGCAGTGCCGATGATGATGAAGCACGTGCACACTCAGATTTCCATCACACCAGGTACCAATAATATTAACTAATGCCCATAATCAATTCTTCTCTCTCTCCTTTTCACCTCTCTTCTCTCTCTATAAAACCAACAAGCCTCCATAGTCTGCACCCTTTTCCTTTTCCTTCTTCTTCTTCTTCTTCTTCTTCTTCTAGCTTTTTTATTAAGCTCTGGTTGCTAGAATATATGAAGAAGAAGAAGAGCACCTAGATGGGTCCTTCTGAAACCCTTTTCCAATAAAAATTATGCAGGTTTTGACTATTTGGCCTTGTGGGTTTATTCATCATTGTCTTCTTGTCTCTTGATTTTTCCAGGATTTGCCTGATAAGACCCTTGCAGTTGTTGCTTCACAATTCCGAACCAGTTGATTCAGGCAACAAATGGGTTGATTCTCACACCCAGATTTATCACTCCAGGTATATTTATATATGTAGATGTACATACAATACATAAGTGTTTATAAGTGAAAGGTATTTATATATATCTGTTTGGAAAGAGAGAGGGAGGGAGGGAGAGAGGGAGAGAGAGAAAGTGAGAGAATTTGTTGTGTTGGATGTGAAGCCTAATGAACGTAGTCCCTTTTCAGTGATATAAACTCCAAGAAAGAGGAAATATTATTCAAAATCGATGGCGACGTACTTTCATGGGAATTCAGAAATCCAAGCTGATGGGTTACAGACTCTCATTCTCATGAACCCTGCCTACGTTGGATACTCGGACGCGCCACCGCCCCCTCCGCTGCACCCCAATTTCGTCTTCCTCAATTCTGCCGCAGCTTCACTCGCTCCCTCCAACCTTTCCCACGCGCCGCCGCCCCAGACCCAGCAGTTCGTCTCCATCCCCCTATCGGCCACTGCCCCCTCCGCCTCATCGGATCCCAGTCCTCCATCCGTGCACGCCCACCATGAGATCCCAGGGCTTCCTGGCTTCATCCAGCGCCCTCACTACAATCTCTGGAGCTCAATTGACGCAACTGCGGCGGCGCGTGATACTCCACGCTCCCAGCAGGGCCTCTCCCTGAGCCTCTCTTCGCAACAACCGCCGGCCTATGGTTCCTACGGGAATGAGCGCGAGGTCCCTCCTCAGCATGCGACGGCCATATCGCCGGTGAGCGACGACATGCGAATTTCGGGGGCGTCATCGTCGTCGGCGTCGGGAATTTCAAACGGAGTTTCGGGTATGCATGGTGTGATACTGAGTTCCAAGTACTTGAAAGCTGCTCAGCAACTACTGGACGAGGTTGTGAACGTGGGAAATGGAATTAAAACCGAAACACCATCTAAGAAGAGCAGCAGTGAGGCAACCAAGACTCTTGGGGAAGGCCTAATTGGAGGAGAAACAAGCACCAAACGCAGCGCCGACCTTTCAACTGCTGAGAGGCAAGAGATTCAGATGAAGAAAGCTAAGCTCCTCAACATGCTTGATGAGGTATGACATGAGGGCTCGTAATACTTGTTTTACCATTCCAATTTGGTGAAGTTCTTTTCTTTTTCTTGTTGTTTATTTTGGAAATGGAGTTGTTTTTCATCCTTTCAAGTTCCAACCGAAGCAAGCCCATGAGGGGGCTAAAATGCAAAATATGTGGGAATTTTGATATGGGTCTCTATCAGTTGATGGATCAGATCCCTTTTACAAGAAATCCATGAAAGGAAATTGTGTCAGAGTTTCTGTCAGATGTTCCTTTCATTGAGTACTTTCTTGAAAATTTTTAATCGATTTGTTAAAGTCAAGAGAAAATTTTATGACCAGAATCTTTGAGTAAAAAAATGTGGAACCGAACAACTTTTTCTAGGAATTCAAGAAGCAAAGTTTTCAGTTTCATGGAACAGGCTCTGTTTCTGTCTTCCCCTCTTCCCCTGGAGCAAGGATTCTATTAAGCATAATCCGAAAACAATCTTTTTTTCCTTTATCAGAAACATGTGCTTTGTACTCTCGTGATTTGCAGAAAATTGAAATTTCTGAGTATAGGTACAGAGCTCTTTGTAATATCATGGCTGCATGTGAAACTGTGAATTGACTTGCTCATTATTTGTGGTGGTTTGAAGGTGGAGCAAAGATACCGGCAGTATCATCATCAGATGCAGATTGTGATTTCTTCATTCGAGCAAGCGGCAGGGATCGGGTCCGCCAAAACTTACACAGCCCTTGCGCTGCAGACCATCTCAAAGCAATTCAGATGTCTGAAAGACGCAATATCGGGGCAGATTCGAGCAGCAAACAAGAGTTTAGGGGAGGAAGATGGCACTGGAGGGAAGATTGAGGGTTCAAGACTCAAATTTGTTGATCATCAGCTTCGTCAGCAGCGGGCTCTTCAACAATTGGGAATGATCCAACAGAATGTTTGGAGACCCCAGAGAGGATTGCCTGAAAGATCTGTTTCTGTTCTTCGCGCTTGGCTCTTTGAACACTTCCTCCACCCGTAAGCACCTTTCAATTTTATTTTATTTTTCCCCTTCAAAGCCCAGTAATTCCAGTTGCTGAGATATTTTGGTTGTGTTTCAGTTATCCTAAGGATTCAGACAAGCACATGCTCGCCAAACAAACAGGGCTCACCCGGAGTCAGGTGCGCGCTAGAATCTTGGGTTTTTTGTCTTTGTTTGGAGATTATGGGAACTCTCAACCAGAGCTTTGTGATAATGCAGGTGTCTAACTGGTTCATAAATGCTCGGGTTCGTCTCTGGAAGCCAATGGTGGAAGAAATGTACATGGAGGAAGTCAAGGACCACGAAGAGAATGGATCAGGGGAGAAAACAAGCAAGAGCGAGGACAACAACCTGGAAGATTCAGCATTGAAGTCCAGTGGTCAGCAAGAGAAAAGCCCTGGTTCTGAGAACCAAGCTAGAAGTTTCAAATCCAAACCAGACAATCCCACGAACAAGAGTGCTCCTCCAGTGATCTCAATGGCCACAGCTGCAACATCTCCCATTGGAGGAGGAAATGCCCGGAACCAGCCCAGGTTCACGCTCATGGGGCCATCAGAAATGGAAGGGATGGCCCAAGGAAGTCCAAAGAAACCAAGGAGCACCGATGTCCTGCACTCCCCATCTAGTGTCCCATCCATGGACATGGATGTGAAGCCCGGTGAAGCAAATCACCACCACATTTCCATGAAGTTCAGCAATGAGAGGCAGGGCAGAGATGGCTATCCGCTAATGGCAGGCCCAACAAACTTCATTGGAGGATTTGAGTCGTACTCAATTGGGGAAATTGGACGGTTTGATGCCGAGCAGTTCACTCCAAGGTTTTCAGGCAATGGTGTTTCTCTCACCCTTGGTCTCCCACACTGTGAAAACCTCTCCTTATCAGGAACCCATCAAACTTTCCTCCCAAACCAAAACATTCAATTGGGAAGAAGAGTAGACATGGGTGAACCAAACGAGTATGGCACTATCAACACTACCACACCTCACTCTACAGCTGCATACGAGAATATCAACATGCAGAACGGGAAGAGGTTTGCAGCCCAGTTGTTGCCTGACTGTGGCCTGATCAGTTAAAAGCAAGACACTGCAAGAGGAGCGGTCTCAGCATCAAGGCCCCTTCTAATATATTCTTCCAACTCCCTCTATAACCAGGGAACAAGGAAAGTGCAGGGTAGTGTAAAGAAAGAAGAAAATTTACTTTAGTACAGGTTTATACTTTGCAGAGAACCATTTGAGTTCCTAGACAGATTAGGATTTGATAACATATGGTTGGGGATTGTATATTATTTTTGTAAGTTTTGGAGATGGATATGAAATTTTAGTTATTTGGGTATTACTGATACATATATATATATATATATATATATATATATATATATTCATGTGAAGGTGTTCCATGAACGAAGCAAAAGAAGGGATAGTAAACACTCATTTGGTTGCTATTCCTGGTTTCTATAAGGGTTTGTTGGGAGTCTCTGGGAAAAAAACAAAAAAACATGCTTCGTTTTTGTGGTTCAATTCCTTTTCTCCGACCCTGCATTGGCGAACTCGGAGCCTTCTTCATCACTTTCAGCCTCCTATCTTTCATGCTCTCTGCTAGGAAGACTTTCTGCTGCTTTCCATCTATAACTGCAAACAAAACTCTAGTTTTGCTTCTTAAGATTTCAAGGGAATGCTCATACACTATTATAGAATCTCGAATACCATATCTATTCTTGCTTTGTAGTCAAGTTCCTGGTGTATGGTTTATGATTTTATGTTGAATCCCAGACCAGTTTGGCATGAAATTTTCAATATTCCCACTCAAATATGAGTAAGTAGAAGGTATACATCTTGAATTCTGGTGAATTTCATGCGATAGTGAACAAAAACTATTATAGAAATGAATAAAGCAAGGAACACATTAGCTACTCTGTCTCTCATTCATGGACTTAATGACTGTGAATGATGATGAAGATTTTTAAGGCATTCAAATTTTCAAACACCAACTGCTACAGAGCATGTATAACCTTTTTCTCTAACCGTTAAGAGGGGTTTATAGAGAATTGAATTTCATACCAACCAGAAGCAGCATCATTAAGTAGCATGAAAATGAAGACACTGAGGATACTAGAATGATCAAAGATTCAAAATCCCAATTAGTAAGATCAATTAAAATATGGAATTGGTTGTAGATGCCATAGTTTTGAGTTCTATGCAGCCATATCATGATTTTGCATTGAAAATACACCAAAGTTCATCACAACAACCTAGAGATATTTTGTTGTTACCTTAAGAGGAGATAATAAACAATTCATTTTAATCAAGTCTTAATGATAATAATACTTTCGGAATAGTCAAAATCCTTGAAGATTAGGCTACATGCAATCATTCCACTTGAAGAAAGAAGTAAACAAATAGCTGCAAGGCTCCTGAGAGCCCTGGTTTCCTTGATGAAAGGCAATTTCTGGGAAACTGAATTCCATGGATGATTTTAGGAAACAAACCTGTGAGCACTCCAAAATGAGAGAGAAAGTAGAATACATGATGTGCATGAAGCACATGAAAAATGCATTGAAATGAGGGAAAAAGTTGGCAAACATCATTTGGTGCTATCAGACTCAGTAGGGGACCTGTAATATCACTTTCATATCTTAGATGATGAATCATTTTGAATGTTTGTTTGATACACATTGAATAGAGACTCCACATCTAGATGTTGTGGGCAACAGTTGAAGCAAACATAATCTTGTAGAGCACATCAAGGCAAATGAAATGAGGACCCCATGGGAGAAATTTTTGCTTGAGAGTCTTGAAAATCATGTAACACAAGAAAGTCCACAAGCATAGGACAAAAGGCAAGAAAAATAGTCCCCCTTGTAAAAATACAAAAACAAAGGGATAATTAATTTGAGATAAAGCTTATGGAAAATAATAAAATATACTTCAAATTCATCATTTTTATTATTATTATTTTTTGAAGATTGCTTCTATGGAAAGGATACCATAAATAATACAGACAATTTTCCAACTTGCACTTCCTTTTTCTATTATTTCAGCTAAAGTCATCCATTGACTCTAACCACCATGGTGAGGACCCTACCCCTGGCTGGTGATGATGTTGGTTCACATAATTTATTTTTGAATTTTCAATTTAATTTTTTTTCCCCCAGTTTTCCCGAACTTGATTTTAATAAGTTATCTATATCTCAGACCCCACAAAAAATAAATAAATAAATAAATCACCCACACACACCCAACAACAAACAAATAAACAAAACCACCCTGCTTCTTGGGCTGCAGCAGCTTCAGGCTCCTCCCATGAACTCAAAGATTAATCAGGGTGGGCTTGGATCGGCCCAGTGGGTACAGGCCCTGAAATCAGAGGTGCAACCTGACCATGACTAGGTTGGTCTTTAGGGTTTCTGCAATGCTTGTTGCTAAGCCTTTTCTAGGTGATAAACGTACTGATTCCATCATCCTTCTCAAGCTTCAGTTGATATTGTCCCCATGACCTAGCTAGCTTTGCTTTACTTTTGTCCATCTATATGAATGTATATATATATATATTCACTTGGCTTCTTGTTAGTCCCTGTTTTATTTGCCCTGCATTTGATGTAGTTCACATACGTTCAAAAAACTAAATGTGCGAAAGTCAGCTTGCTCAACCACCAATATCAATCACGGTAAATGGCCCTGTCTTGAAAAGGTAGTCCTGTAAAATCTAGGTCCTTCTTTCAGGTGCTAGTCATGATAATCTAATAATTGAACTAGTTTAGGTCCATAGAGTAGTTGAACTCAACAACTGACAGGGTAAATAAATGGAAAACTAGAAGACAATAATAGTGCAGTGTGAAAATGTCAAAACCCAACAAGTCTTTTATGGAGGTTGTACCACTCACCTGGATTCTAGTCTCTGAGGAAGCTTAAACACTATCTTCACTTGTTCCTGCATTCCCAAAAAAGTTCAGAAATAAACTTCAGAAGCTAAGAATGCAGATTGTAGGATCCTGACCTTTGAACATGATTCTGCCAATGTTCAATCGAGTATTCTTCTCTCTTCTTCTTGCACAACACAATGCTGCTTGTTTTCCAAACAAGTCTCCATACAGGGGTGGGGGGAAAACTGGGTTTGAGACAATAGTGCTGCCTACTCTACTTGTCATGTTCAGACTTGCAACCCCAACACAAACATCGTTATCTTGATATTTGTCTGGACCAAGTTGGGCTTATGTGAAAAAGGAAAAATAACAAAAACAAAAACAACGAAGGCTCCAGAGCAGAAGAGTATGCTAACTTAGGTCTTGCCACGTCCCAGTCCTGTCAGGACTTGGACAGTTCAGCCAGTTAATTGGCACCCCTGCATTTTTTTATAATCTGATAAAACGGGTAACCTAAATGGACATATAGTAAGACTTGGCTAGCAGCTAGACTTTTTAGTGTCTGATTGAGATGTTCCAAGACCACATTGACCATGGGGATCATAGATCATAAATCTGCCAGTACCTAGAACCTTTCAAAAGGGAATAACTAATCATCTGATCCAATCTTTCTTAAAATTGAAACAAGTAATAGCAATTATATGCAGTTCTACAGAAACCTCTCAAGTCAACTAAGTGCATGTCCACAATTTTCTCAAAACAAGTTTCAGTTATAATTTATAAAACAGCTGGATTTTTTCTTACAAGGAATTAAATCAGACAACAAAAAATCTGTCAAAATTTGTTGAGGCAGCTGAGCAATGAGTCCAGACTAAGCAAACATTTCCATACATTCAAAAAGTTTCACCATAAGCCCTTCTCAGATAATGCACATTAAATTGAAAAGTTTTAAGTTGAACTAAACAAAATATTCAGGAGATTGTACAATTTGAAATTTCAAATTACTATCCCAAATCAAACACCTTTCCTATCACAAAATTTACAATCAGAATGACATCACAAGATTTACAAGCTTGCAATGACATTGAAATTTGTAGCAACGAGCTCAAAATACGGGCCACTGCTTAAGACACCTTTCTTTCTTTTTTTTTGATAGACTCTGCTTAAGACACCTTTCCATTTGCATAATACTTTCCCTTTTAAACCCTGTTCTGGTTTATGGTACAAAAGGGATTGTTCCAAATGTTCAACACCTTAAGGAAACAGTGTTAAGAGCAACCAAGGGAAACAAAGATGTAAAAGATTTACCATTGAGGGGTCATAATGCATCTGTCACACCATGGATGGCCCCTAACAATGCCAGCCTTCTCTTAGCAACCTTTGATCTGTAACACCATACTTCAAATGCCTCAGTTAGGTCTGGGTAACGAATATGCTCATTCCCTAACCATTCAGTCAAAATCTCTGCCTGATCCCCTGAAGGCAATGCAACAATTATTGACACAAAAGCAGATTCCAAGGACTGCCAAAGCTCACCATCCAATTTGAATGTCAGAGCATCATCACCATTAGTTGGGATAGAATCAATCAAACGTTTTGTGACTCTCACAAATGGAAGCCACACCATCACCATGTGAAGTCGTTTTGTAGCTGGAAAAATAACAGTTCCATACCCTATTGCCTCTAAAACCTTTGATGCCACCTCAATAACCTTCAACTTCATCTCGAGCACATCAGCTTTTGAACTTGCTAGCTCAATAGCCTTCACAATCTTTTCTGATGCATCAGCCCAAGTGCTAACAAACTCCCTCATTATTTCCAACTTACCTAAAATCTGACAAGCCCATGACATATCTGATAAATAGGATTGAAATAATAGCATTTCTCCTGCCATGGTAACTGATTCTCCAGATTCACAAAAGAAAGTTTCCAATAGATTGTTGAATCTGGCTAATAGTCCCTTCACACATTCTCTTACCTCAAATTTTATCTCATCATCAGCCATCAGTAGAGGGGCATCATCATCTTCAGTAAGCATGTACTCAAGCTGTTCTTGGGCTGAGGACTTAAGATCATTCATATGTGGAGGAGGTGATGATGTGGCAAATCGAATGGCTGAAAGAAAAATGCCCACTATTGCTGTTGAATTGACTGGTTGGAGACGGGCAAGAATTGGCTCGACTTGAGATCCCATGCCTGGTATGGTTCTTAGAATCTCGTCCTCCTCAGCCTCTTCCCAAGGTACTGCTTCCAAGTAGTTCACACAAGCAGTAATAATTTGCTGGCAACCAAGCTCAACCGCGACTCGTAGACAGCTAAGGGCATTTCTGACACCATGCCACATGTCATCTACAGAGCCATCCATAACAACATAGAGCAGGCGTAGAACATTGACATGGTAATCAAAGTCAGATTCTTGACAATAGACCTCAACGCAGTTGCGAGAATCTAGGATCTGACATGTGGGCCAATTCTCAGAGAGTCGATCAGCAAAGTACTTGCTCTTCTCTACAAGGACATGGGAGTGACAGTATAACCAATCATCTCGACCTTCCTGTGTTCGTAGTCTCACCACGACATCACTTGTGGATCGGTCACCAATCCTGCTTGGAGCCCTTGTTTCATTACTCTGATGAAACAAGGAGTGCAAGGGGAAAAGAGCATACTAAGCAGCTGTTATGCAATAGTTCAGGAAGGAATAAAAACAAAAATTTCTTGACTGTGAGATATAAAACTAATACAATCTAATCATAAGTAGCTATATACTAAATAAGTTAGTAATGCTGACCATAAGAATCAAAGTACTAGTAATTACAGTTAGAAGAAACCAAGTAACTCATGACAAACTCAGGCTTGCATCATTAAGAAACTAAAACTTGATCAAGGTTGTTTGTAAATTAAATGACTAGACTCATGCTCAGGGTGCAAGTTTGATCACTTAACATGCCAGGCTAGGGCAACTCCAAGCTTGGTTTGATTAGGCTCATGAAAACTCGAGGTAGTGGGTGGCTAATTTTGGCAACACAACCAAGGAAACACTTTGAGAAAGTAAACAAATATGAATTACTAATATAGTATGGTTAGGAACTGAATAAGCATTTAAAACATGTTTTTAGGAATATAATCACTTGCACACAAGATGAATAGCAAATTAATTTAATTAACTAGCTGGATTCAAGCTCAAGTTTGGTCAGTGTGAATGAGCAAACTTAGTCGAACTCCACATCAAACTTGAGCTCGATACAGATGCAGCCAAAAAAAAAAAAAAAAAAATCTTGAACAGTATAATACTTGGCTCACTGCAGCTTGTTGCACCCCTATCTGTGACTATTCAATAATTCAGTTAATGAAAATTCAGTGGTTAGGTAATTCTTACAGTGTTACACAAAAGTGGCCAATAATCAAAAGAACCAAAGAGGAGATTCTTCAGTTGCCATGTCTTTTAGCTGACGGAAGCATGAAACAGATTGGAAGAAAAAAATAATGAACAAGCGAGTGAAAATACTTACAGGAGGCTCCATTGAAGCAGTATTCACTGATGAGTATATCTTTCATGCATTGTGGCACCTTTAAAATAAACAAGAGTCTGCAGCACAAATCAAATGATAATATATTTGAACACAAGATAGCACAACTACTAGTAATTTCTAAACAGTTGAATGATAAAAAAGAAACTGCAAGAAATATTGGATCTTGTGGTTTAACATACACCCAGCTATTGCACTGAAAATCAGTCATAACTCATAAACCCAACTGCCAGAAAGAATCATGAGAAGGAAACTAGGCTATGATACCAAAAGAATTACATCTAAATGTTGCAATTAAAGTCAGGGTCTCCAATTCAACTTCAAAGACCCCTATTCCATGCAACTAAATGCAGCCTATCTGCTCCAAACCACTTACATATAAAATTACATGACACAAAACTTGTCTTGAATGAGCAAAGTTGGATGATTCAACTCATTGCACAATCTATAATTGTAACAAAATGGCCAATACTACCATGGACTACGAGGTCTCCTAAATTCTAAAAAGTATAAAACAATCCAATGAACAGAAAAGCCAAATATCTACCCAATCTAGGTGGAATCCAAAAGAGATAGGCCATGAGAGTTGAAGTATTTATTCCGCTTTAGAAGTCCATCTTTCAAATACCACATTACCATTAACGTATGCCGTTTTTTTCCATTAAGTCTAGAGGAAAAGGGCAAGAAAGAAAAAAAAAAAAAAGACAAAAAACAAAAAGCCATTGAGCTTCTCTCCAACTGACTAATCAAGCATTGATGCGATTACATAATGAGTACAAATCTGTATGTTATGTAACAGGTGATGGCTCTCTTTTAAGACAATCAACAAGCACATGGGCTACATCAAGAACACCAGAGACTTAAATGAAAAAAAATTCTAGGATTAAGCAACAGGGGTTCCAAATAAACTTAACATAAGAAATGACACACATTCTAGCTCCCAATTTGAGATACCCAGATCCTAAATTGTCTCATTCACCAAGTTTCTTGCAGAGTTCCACAAAACCCACACCATTCATTTCCGCTTTCTTCGTTTCATATTGAAAAAATATTCAAAACAAATCCCAACGGGGAAGCAACAGGAACTGCCATATCTATAAGCTCATTGTAAATAAGCAGTAATCTGTAACTGATAACAAATAATGGAAGATTAATTGGGAGCTTCAACCAAGATGAACCTAAAAGCTAGAAATTCGCATTACAGTCCCATATGAGAAAATTAACAAAGAAATTTTAAAAAATGGAAAAAAAAAAAAAAAACAAAATGACAAAAAAAAATAAAAAATAAAATGGAAAGTGAAGTTCAAAGGTCATTTACCTCCTCTCTTTGGGGAAAAAGTTCCTTTCAGTTCTTTTCTTTTTCTTTACAATTTCTCATTATACAATCCTTCAGTTCAACAATCTCTCATCTTGGCGGTGGAAATTGGGCCTAAGTGAACTCATGTTCATCCGTGGCTCACAAATATTTGGGCCTAGCTTTGTGTGGGCTTGGAAGGTCGAGAGGATCAATTTAATTGATTCCTCAGGGCCGTGGCTGTTTTTTTAAAAATTGTTTTTAAGATGGAGAACAAACAAACAATTTTTTACTAATTTTAGAAAACAATGACATATTATAATTAAACATGTGAATTACTATCATCTAACTAACCAAACTTTCTTTCTATCCATGGACATGTTAATAAAAATCTATCTAATTTCGATCTTTAAACTTTCCCACTATTCATATAAGTATTATCATTAATTTGTTTAAACTGCGTTCGATAGTGTTTTAGTTAAAAATGTTTTTAGAAGATTACGTATTTCTCCAAAAAATACTATAAGTGATTTTTTTATATTATAAATGATTTTTCAACATTATACATGATTTTTAGAAATTTTAAAAGTGTTTTTTTTTTTTAATTTTGCCAAACACCTTATTTTTCTTCAAAAACACTTTTTAGTTAAAAGTGTTTTTCAAAAACACCACCAAATAGACTCTCAATCTCTCTTTAAGGAGACACACATAAGAGAGAAATCTAAATTGGCAATAAAATTATTTTCCTCCAAATTTTTTGTTTTTTTACATCTTTTTGCTTTAGCAAAAGAGACTTTTGTTTTTGCCTTAACTACCTCAACCTAGGTTTGAAGTGCATAACCCATCAATTGTGATCTATTCTCTTTTCTAATTCTATGTTTTGTACTTATTATTGCAATTTGTTTTTCATGATAACTTGTTGATACATCAAAGATATGAATAAGATCACTATAAGTAATGATATTGACATCAAAATCTACATGAGTGCTTGAGTGGAGAAACCGATTCCCCAATTGTACCTCATTGACAATGTCAAGTAGCTCTTGAGTAGATGCATGGCGAAACAATCTAGTGACAATAGACCGGTTAAAATACAAGTCCCAATAACTTGTAATGCTCACATCATCTTTTTTTTTTTTAATGGAAAGAAACTATGAAATAGATAATCCACACATTCGATTGAAGGATGAGTCACAATAATCTTCAAAACCAAACTTTATAGCATCTTTATGAAAATCTGACCTTCAAATGATAGATTCTGAATTAAAAACACCATTCCTAGCTAAATAATCTATTGTTTTATTTGTTTCTCTATAAATATAATGACAATTGTAAATATTAAGGTGTTACTCTTTTTATTATAACCGTCTATCACTATTTTTTAGTCACCTTCAATCTCTAGGTTTAAGATTGTTCTTAGCAACTAGCACATCATCGTCATACATTTTGTAATAATTATTGAAGTATTACCCATAAGCCTACTTATAATCATTTTTATAATTCCATTAGAATCTCCAATAACCCATCCTAATGTGGTCTTATTCTCTACCTTTGAAGCATCAAAATTAAATTTGAAAATTTCATTAATTGGAGGAATCCAATGAATCTGTTTTTCAACAATTAGTCACATATTCCTGAAGATTTTGGAAGTTTAAGGTAAAACTTAGTAACAAGAAAGAGAATGGGTTGGATTTTCTTAAACATGCATTTAAAATGTTGAAAATATTAATCAAATTTTTAAAAATTACTCTTTTGTTCAAGGAACTTGGGATCACATCAAGTTTAATTGTCATACACCTCTTTTATTTGAAGGTGATTTTTTTATCTTGGATTGAAATGGTATATAAAAACTAAAAAATTAACTGCAAAATTTTCAACCATCCTATAGAAAAAGTTGTCATTATCTTGCGGATTGTATACATCATCTTTTTGAAATATATATATAGTAAATCAAGTACATTATATGTGTATATATTTTAGAGCTTTGGAATATTTAGCCTTAAATAGTTTTGTCACGTCTCCTTAGTAACATGTAAAATATTTGTTTCAGCATTCGAATCAAATTTTATTTATTTTAATAGCTCATTAAACTTGCGATGCTTAGTGTGAAATCTATTAAAAAAAATTTCTTAACTCGTTTCATAGAATAGTCTCAGTTTTTTTTTTCTCTTTAGATCTTAATGAAATTTAGTTCATGTGTTATTGTAGACCCCCTCAGATAGAAGGTTTTTTTAATTTTATTTTTAAAATTTTTTTGGCCACCCCGAGAAGGAGCCGTTCTTGGGCAGCCAAAGGGGATTGAAGGTAAAAAAAGGCAGATGAGTGAGCTATATTGGGCGGCCATGGGACTGATGGGTGAGCTGTTTTTTTTTGGGCGGCCAGATGGGACAGAAAGAGGACAGAGAGAGAGTTTTAGTGAGAGGGGAGGAGCCTGAGAGGGTTTTGACAGAAGAAAGAGCTGAGAGAGGAGAGCTGGAAGCCAACCCACTCTTTGCTTGAAATGAGCATTCCACGAATGCCTATTCGTGACCTCAAAAAAATAAAATTAAAAAATTAAAAAGGAAGAGGGAAATGGGAAAACCCATTAGATAACAAATTACATATTAAGTAAAAAAAAAAAAAAGGTGGAGTTTGAATATTATAGGGCTTGGTATTGGGTGGCGTGTACAATTGGTTACCTCCAATTCCAAGTACACTTAAATGCTAATATTTAAATCCACACACACACACTCAAAACCCACTTTACTTGATCTAAAATTCTCCTCCTCCTATCTCCGTTACAAACCACCAACACTCATTTTCTCACACCTAAAGAAAAATAAAGAAATACACCTAAAAAAAATAAACAATACTCAATCTCCTTAATGTGGGATCCCTTGCTCCATTGTAGGTAC